>NW_024581885.1:0-154861 GCF_017639235.1 Corvus kubaryi | reverse complement strand
CCCGTGTCCCAGGCTCATCCCTGTGTCCCAGGCTCATCCCTGTGTTCTGGGCTCACCCCCGTGTCCCTGCCTCATCCCTGTGTCCCAGCCTCATCCCTGTGTCCCGGCCACATCCCTGTGTCCCTGCCTCATCCCTGTGTCCCTGCCTCATCCCTGTGTCCCGGCCATATCCCTGTGTCCCAACCTCATCCCTGTGTCCCAGGCTCATCCCTGTGTCCTGGCCACATCCCTGTGTCCCGGCCTCATCCCTGTGTCCCAGCCTGCTCTGGGACGCCCAGTCCTGGCCGTACTCACGTCCCGGGGCGGGGGGGACGTGAAGGACTGGTCAGTCCGGCACTGGATCGCCAGGCGCACGTCGTCCGCGTCCACGCTGGACTTCTTGGCATGGCTTGAATAGATCTTGGCATCCTCCAGGATCGTGGTCACGTATCCTGGGGGAAACAGGCTCTGGATTGAGGCCGGGTTAAATGAAGTCCTCCCCAGCCCGATCCCGACCCCACCCAGCTGGCACTGAAAACTCTGCGGCCTCCGGGTACTGCTCAGACTGCCCGAGGGCAGTGCTGGATGGGATACTGGGAAAGAACTGGATAGGATACTGGGAAGGAATTCTTCTCTCTGAGGGCACTGAAGCTGTGGCCAGGTTAGACAGAGCTTGGAGCAACCCGGGATACTGGAAGGTGTCCCTGCCCATGGCAGGGAGTGGGACTGGATTTTCCTTAAGGTCCCTTCCAACCCAAACCACTCTGGGATTTGCGATTCTCTGTTTACTTTTTAAAATCGCAGAATTACAGTCGGAAAAGATCTCCACGGTCACCGAGTCTGACAGGGGAGCCCCCGTGGAAACACGGATTCACACAGCACTTCCCTGCTCCAGACAACACCTCCCTGCTCCCCCCGGCGTTTCCCCACGCACTTCCCGCCCGGCCCCGCTTACTGTAGGCGAACTCCAGCATCTGGTTAATGACGCGCGGCTCGTACTCGGTGATGCCCATGTCCTTGAGGATCTGCGCCATCACCTGCGGGGCGGACACAGGCACCGCTCAGTCCCCCGAGCCCCCCGTTACCCCCCGGTCCCGCCTGGACCCCCCGAGCCCCGCGGAACCTGCGCATCCTTCGGGGCGCTCTTGGGGGACGCCATCTTGGCTGCCTCCATAGTTTCCTGCCACGTGACGCGGGGGCGCGGCTACGGAAGCCGGGAGGGCGGCGTTACTATGGAGACGCGGCCCAGCGGGGTTGCCATGGAGACGCGGCCTAGCGCGGTTACCATGGAGATGCGGCCTGGCAGGGCAGAAATTCATTTTACTACAAATATTCATATAGGCCAACTGATGCACAAACCATCACTGCTGGATTCAGTGACCCTTTCCCCACTCCCTCTGCTGCAGATAGCCCATCTGCCCTGTGGTGATGCAGGAAGGGATGTTTTGTTATTTTATTAACAGTTCTGAAGCCACTTTTTAAATTGCCGGCATTCCCAGGATTAACTAAATCCCACTGTTCCCACTGTTCTGAAAATAACAGGTTCCACTTCGGAAGCAAATTTAGAAGCTTTTTAAAGCTGGTTTTCATGGCAGCTGACTGGATTCGGAAGACATTTAGAGTACATTCCATGTGAGTTTTGTCAAAGTTTCTCACTTTCTGAGGCAAAACAGAACCAAAAATAAAGTTTTGTTGTGATTTTGTCAGGCAGGGGATCAGCAATGTTCCAGAAGCAGTTGCAATGTGTTGTTATTATCCAGGATGGTCTGACTGCAGCCAGGTCTGGAGGAAGAGGCTGTGCTGGGGACTCCCATCCCAGCTCCTCAGACAGGGAGAAACCAAAAGCTGCTCCTCCTGATCCACTCCAGCAGTGGCCACACTCAGGTGCTCCCCACCCACAGCCAGAAGGGCATTCAGCTCCTGGATCAGCCAACCTGGATGGACACACATCCCAACCCTGACTTGGGTTTGGGGGTCTGGGGGTGCTGGGATCAGCTGGGGGGGAACAGGAGCAGCCCCACAGCTCCAGCAGCACCTGGAGGAGCTGGAAAACCCTCACCCAGCACAAGGGGCAGGTACAGGATTCCTGTGCCAGAATTCCTGTACCAGAATCCCTGTGCTGAGGCAGCTCCAAGGCCAAGTCATTTGACTTCCGTGAGTCAGAGTGTGTTACACAAAAACATCCTGGGAGGAGGGAGGGAGGGAGGAGGAATTCCAGCCACTGACCTTAGACAACAAATAAAATCCGTTTTCTTTCCCCTTGTTTTAGGAAAGAGCGGGAGAGGAGCTCTTCCATGGGCTGGGATCAGGCTGGAACTTAGCACATGGAGCTGTGGGCTGTCACACCATTTATTCCTGAGGCAGGAAAGAAAATTATGGTTTTCATTTCCACGGGGCTCAGGATTTATCCCTAAACCCAGTGCAAGACTCTTCTGTCCCCCCTGTGCCACCCTCCCCACCCACAGGTGACTTTTCAGGCTGGGAAGCACAACCAGGAGCTACTTGCAGGATTTCTGCCAGGAAAGCAGCAGCGAGAAGACAGGGAGAGCCAGTTTCCACAGGACAGACAAACATCACCCTGGCCATGGACGTTTCTCCTCATGGACAGTCCTCTGGGGCACAGCTGTGCTGGGAATCACGGGATCAGTGAGGTTGGAAAAGCCTTCCAAAACCATTGAGTCCAAGCTGTGACCGATCCCCACCTTGTCACCAGCCCAGAGCTCTGAGTGCCACCTCCAGGCATGCCTTGGACACCTCCAGGGATGGCGACTCCAAACCTCCCTGGGCAGCTCCGATGTTTAACAACCTTTTCCATGAAGAAATTCCTCCTGCTGTCCAACCTGAGCCTCCCCTGGCCCAGCCTGAGGCCATTTCCTCTCCCCCTGTCCCTGTTCCCTGGGAGCAGAGCCCGACCCCCCCGGCTGCCCCCTCCTGTCAGGGAGTTGTGCAGAGCCACAAGGTCCCCCCTGAGCCTCCTTTGCTCCAGGATAAATGCAGACACATTCCATGGGCACCACACGCCGGCCCAATGGAAGAGCAGCCACCCTTCCTCCCTGCTCAGACACTGGGGTTCTTTTCAGCATCAGAAAACAGGAAATGGGGTCACGGCGTGTCCTGGCCCGGCGCCGACTCCTCCGCCTGCCGCGGGTCGTTCATCCCAGGCAGCTGCCGGCCAGCTGGGAGGCATCTGCTGGAGAAATCGGGAGCACAGCCTGGGCACGTGGCTCTGCTCAGGCTGCAGGATTTAAATCCCATAGATTTTAAATCCCTGGAAGTGTTCAAGGCCAGGATGGATGGGGCTTGGAGCAACCTGGGAAAAGGGAAGGTATCCCTGTCTGCCTGTCGGGCAGGAGTGGAACTTTAAGGTCCCTCCCAACCCAACCCATTCCATAATTGTATGAAACTTCACTGGGGATTTCTTCCCAGATGGGATGTGTGGAGGTGTTCAGGGTGCAGCCAAGCAGAGCCCTGGCACACGGACAGCTTTTGTTGTTGAGAGGTGTCCAAGTGCCTAAATCTGCAAGAACAACCCCAGCCACAGCTTCTGCCTCTTGGAAAGGCCAGCAGGAATCTCCCTAACGTCAGAGTCAGGATCTGCCAGACAATGCAGTGCCTGTGCTCGGCTCTGACCTTTCCAGCCCCAATCCCACATGATTTGGCTCCACAAAACTGGCTTTTGAGCAGTCCTTGGGAGCAGAAGAGCTGCAAAGCGCTGAGCTGCAAAGAGCTGAGCTCCGAGGAGGCGGAGGAGGTTTGTTTTGTAGCTGATACCTCTCTTGCCTCTGCCAAGAGCCCCATTCCCGGGTTCTGGAGGAATTTCTGAGGACTGTGGCAGGACAGATCCTGCTGCTGGGTGTTCCTGCTCCCTCTGGCTGTGTGCTTCCAGCTTCCCAGAGCCTTCCCTTGGGATTCTCTCACACTGGTCCCCACTCCCCTTGCCTCCTCCACCCCAGCGTTTTCCAGCTACTCATCCCTGATCTTTCCTGAAGTGGAAAGTAAATCCAGGCTGAGTGTCCAGCTGTCTCTTTGGAAAGACTTGATGGTCAAGAAAAGCCTTTCCCATCTTACCTTCATCAGCTCATTAAGGCACCATCAGGAGAAATTCCACACTCAGCAGCAAACGCTGGGGAAGAGCTCGAGGGGGAAAGGCCCTGAGTCAACACAAAATGATGGAAAACTGCCCCAAACAATTCAATTTCCAGTACCAAAGAACTGCTCCACCTCACCTGGGAATTGCAGGTCCTTCCTGCAGCATGAGGGGAAATGGAAGTGATATTCCAAGGGCTCCATTTTCCTGGAAGAAAAGTTAGTTCAGCTCTCAATGACACTGATCATGTTCCCTCCCCTTAAATCACACATGACACAAGTAAGACTAAATCCCAAAAACTACAGGAGCCCGGAGTCAAATTTGAATACATTTGTATTATTTATTGGCTGTATTAAATATATTATCTATTTGATAGTTACAATTTAGTAATACAATGCATGGCAGCTTTAACATACATTTGAGATACCTCAAAAATGACAATACAAGAAAACTGAAGATACCTAAAATACATTAATGCCACGAGGGTACATCCTTCTGGAATGGACAACAGCTGATGGAAAATCCCTACTGCAGTATAAATCCTGGATATTTTCTGGAAATATAAGCATTTTGTGGCAATTACAAAAGGATTTCATTTTTTAGCAGTCATGACTTGTTAGTATTTACTCTGCAATCCTAATTTCTCTTTTAAATGATCAGGACTATTACTGCCAAATAAACCTCTCTACAAGTTGGTTCTAAGGAGTTAAGAAAGAACCCTTTGGCAACGGAGATCTGCTGCAGGCAGTTTATCTGCTAAAGGGAGACTATGAGGAAAATAAAGACGGATTGTAAACTCTTCTGCAAACTAAAGACTACTATCTGTATAAAACTCTTTCTGACACTGGAGGGAGAGATTTCTATGATATAATAAATGATTAACTTAAAGTTCTGCTACAAGTAGAACAATACATTCAAACATACTTTTTTTTTTTCTTTCCAGGACTTTTAATCAAAATAAATAGAGTACAAAAATGAAGAGTACACTTTGAAAAGATTAATTTCAGATTGCACCATCAATCTACTGTGAAGAGGATTAAGTGATACTAGGTCATAATTTAGGTTTTCCACATGTGAAATACAACACAATGCCTCAAACTCTAACACAACGTTATTCCTCAACTGCTCTAGGAGAAAGACCCTTAAAGTGATTAATTAATTACTGGAAACACGTCGCCTGTAGCTCTGTCACATCCACCCTCCCACCTACAAGTGCATCGCTCTGATGGCCCAAGTGGAGCCACAGACTTTGCAAAATACCCTAAAATCTACCGTTCTGTGGCATATTCCAAACGCTGTTGGCAAGACCCATCCTGAAACATTGGAAATTTGTGAGTTCCAGCTTTCAAAAGCTTTGACCTAATGGAGCCAGGAGCTGCCAGGCTCCTCCTCAGGGATTCACAAGCAGATGGAACACAACAGTCAAATGTAGTGCACAGTGTCCACAAAAATATCCCCCAGCCGACCAGGACGAGTTTCAGACAAGTTCATAGCAGGCTGAACATTCCCAACAGGAAAACCATGGAATGTGAAGCTGCTACCACTGGGATAGCAAGTTTAAAACATTTTATAAACGTTATCTAAAAAGAGTTCTCTCACGTACAATTTGCTTGTTGGGGTTAAGTTAGAAGGGCACCCAAAGCAGGCTGAACTTTTTATTTTTTAGGTTAATAATAGTACAAAAACATTTGCTCAGTTTGAGCCAAATAGTGTAACATTTATCATAAATGCACTCTTTCTCCTTAAAGACAACTCCTGTGCTGTTCTGAGCATGCTGCACAGGGAATTACTTTTCTCTCAGGCACTGAGAGTGAAATGTGGATTGGGCCAAAGCTGCTCAGGACAGCAGGAACATTCCGGGCAGAGCCTTTCCTGGGCATCCCGGCAGAGCGCCACGTCCTGCTGGCATTGGTTTGGATTAAAACCCTAAAAAACCCTGGCACCCTCTACTCCAACACTCGAAATGATTATTACTGAATCCCAAGTATTAAAATAACTGTAAAGTAGTAATATCACTAAGTCAATATTCTGCTTTCCTTCTACAGTCTAGTAAATGTGGTATGCTCTAGTAGGCTCTGCAGTTCTGCTCTAAGCTCAAGCACTTGTGCTGCTGGATTTCATGGATATCAAACTACAGCGAAACCTGATGGAACAGCCATCGCCTCCCGCTGCTCTGGTGGTGCTGGGAAAGGACTGCTCTAGCAATGCCTTCCCTCTCCAACTGGCTGGGATGGGGAGAGAGGAGGAGCGTGCACATCCCCCCAGTGTGCACCGTAAGGCAGCTGACTGCTGTTCTCTAACAGCTCACCCTGATTGCAGATGCCCCAGGATCACCCTTTCTACAGGAAATCTGTGTCCAGCATTTGGAAAGGATCTGCCAAGCCAGCCTCGCCGGCAGCCAGCAGCAGGAGCGGGAACGCACGGAGCGAGGGGTTCCCAGCTAGGATTCCATTGAACTACCCATAAATACCCCAGAGAGCTCTGTACAGACAGCTGAGCGGGGCCAGCTCTGCCCTACTTGATGACGAAGTACTGGATGACCACGGCAAAGAGGATGGCGACCACGGCGAAGCCGCAGAGCAGCGCGATGGCGATGACGCGCTCCTCGCGCAGCCGCTTCCTGCTCTGCGCCAGCTCGGCGCCGGGCTGGGCTGCGGCGGGGCCCGGCTCGCGGCGCTGGCAGCAGAACACGGCGCTGGGGCTGTAGGGGCCGTAGAGCTCCGGGCAGCCCGGCAAGTCGTGGCACTGGCGGCCGGCGCAGACGCGCGCGCGGTACTCACAGTTCGTCTGCGCGGCCGGCAGCCGGAACCAGGGCTCCGGGCCCTTGTACACCTGCAGGAGACAGGAGCCACTTCAGTCAGGAGCACCTCACTCAGCAGCAGCACCTGGAACTGCCTGTCCTGCTCCATCCTGGAGTTGCCCTCCTTGACTCAACTTCATAAAACGGCAGCTTAAATTTCTGCCCAATTCATGATTCATTTAAGTTTCCTGCCACGCCCCATGCTGAGGCCTCACCTGGGCTGGGAGGCTCAGAAAGGAGGAAAAAATCATCCTGCATTTTCTTCCCTAAAGCTCCTCCACCAGTGTCGACTCTGATTAACAGAGGCAGTGGTACCACACACCAGAAGATTTAAGAATCAAGAGTTAAAGGAATTGTTGGGAGAACAGGATAAACCAGTGCTCACCCACTTCACATTTTCTGAAATGAAAATACTCCCTGTCACCTTCCCAAACAGAATTTCAACCTTCAAATCATGGAATCACAGCATGGTTTGGGTTGGAAGGGATCTTAAAGCCTATCTCATTCCACCCTCTGCCATGGGCAGGGATGCCTTCCACAAGAAATATCCACATCTTTTTTTTGTAATCATTTTTCCCAGTAAAAACCCCTCACATTCCTGATGCTACATAAAAGGTACCTGATCAAACTCTCTGCCAGCAGCAAGCTGAAGGATGTAAACAATGGAATCTCCTTTCATCGGCTGTAGAGGCTCCCATGTGATTTCAAAAGTGTTTTCTTCCAGCTGAATTGCTTTGGGTGCTGGAAAATAAAGTGATTTGTTGGTGTTTTAGAAAAGGAACAATGGAGTCTACAAATGTACAGCTGTCATGCTTAGAGGCAACTCATTCCAATAAGTTTAAGCAATTAAGATTTGTTTCTTTCTTTCTTTTTCTTCTATTTGATGACATGAGCTTAAAAAATTATGATTGTGTTCTGTGTAGGTTATTGTGTTCTGTGTAGGTTACACTTGTGGGTCTTTCTGAGCTGCCAAGATGAGCCCATGATGCTTGCAGAGAGGAGCAGCACTTTCAAGTCACTACAGAAACCAGCATTTCTGTCCATGTGCAGAGCTGAAATTATGTCCTAACCATGGTTCAGTCAATTAATTTTGCTGCAGGCACTCAGCACTGACCTTCACAGTGACTTTAATGATGACCTTTAATGTCCACGTTAAAAAGTGAAGATCAGAGGAATTAACTGTGCCCTCCCTTGCCTACACACTGTTGTAACTTCGATGGATAACCCTGCAAAATGCCTTTCCAGCTGGGAAAAGGTAGGAATGCTCAGTTCAGGGGTGGAAGAGCTGCAGTGCAGCAGGTGATCACACCAGAAGGGCCCTTTTCACACCCAGACAAAGCCCCTCAGAGCGAGTTTGTGTCTCTGTCCTTGCAAAGACTGGCTGAGGGTCAGGTTGTAGGACTCAATCCTGCCCATCAGTGGCTTTCAGCAGTTGCCAGGGCAGTGTCAGCTCACCTTTGAGAGGTGCAGGTGGAGACTTGGTGGTGGTGAAAGCACAGACCTCCGAGAAGGCTCCTTCCCCAGCGTCGTTGTACGCCTGGATGCGAAAATGGTACGTGGTGGATTCGCTGAGCCTCTGCACCTTGTAGGTGTGACAGGGACCATTATAGACTGTCACAAACCTGGGGGACACAGAACACACACAGAGTTACCCAGCAATCACCAAAGGTCAGTATCAGATGTGGAACATCCAGATTTGAGTTAAGGACAAAGAAGTGATGCTGCATTCCGGGTGTCTCAAGTTTCTCCCCTGCCCTGTTGGGCATCCCACTGAGGCTGTAGGACCCAACTCCTCTGAATCAAGAGAACAACCCTTGAATGTCCAAATTAAACTGAAATTTCCAGGTAAAGCACAGCTGGTCATCCCCTGTTTCTTATATGCTGACCAGACTTTAGTTTAGAATGTCCAAAAATAACCCTGCCAGCAGAGGATGATGGCAAGGTATTTATTAGTTATTATTTCAATAGTATTTACTGTTTACGAGCAGCAGAGGTGCAAGCTGTTGACAGCATTTCTGGTTGAAAGATGGGAGGCAAAACTGCAAACTAAAGGGCAAACTCTGGGAAGCCCAAATGACTCAGTGGTGCAAACAGAAGGGAGAGTAACATAAAACACCTTAAAAACTTGACATGAAGTGGTAAAACTACAAAATCCTTCATGGTCTGCTGGTCTCACCTGCCAAACCTGTCCTCCATCTGCAGGTTGAACTGTGTAGGGTTGGGAATTAAAGCTCTGCTGGGCCCTTCTCCCCATTTCAGTTTAAGGCTCTGGTAGCTGAAGACCACACATTCCAGGTGGGGAGGGTCAGGAGGTAGTGGTTTGGTTTTGGCTTTCATGGAATGACTGAAAGGACCGACTCCAAAGCTGTTGATGGCCTGTATCCTGATCCTGGGAATGGGAGAGAGCAGCCACATGGTCAGGAAAAGTGCTGGGTAACAAAATGCGTACAGAATAAAACTCCAAACAGTAAAGCAATTAAGATGCAGTTAGAAATTAAATCTGAATTCAGCTTTAACCAAGACTGAGGTCACAGAAACACCTGCTCTGCTCTTACCTGTCCATCCATCCTCTTTTGGCCACACACCTGAACATCCCAATGAAAAATTCTAAACCCAGAAACCTTAAAGTCTTGGCTTTGAGACAGAACATGAACCTTAACACCAACCACGATCTCACTCCTGCCAACAACACGTTTTGAGTCTGGATGTGACAATTTTAGGAGTTTTGGAGTTGCAGGGTGAATCAAGCAAATAGTCTGTAAGCTGCATGAAAAAATGCTCTAAAAACTTAAAGCACTACCCTCAAAGGACTTCTAAATCCTACAAATGTGGTTTCAGAATAATTCTTACCTGTACAGGGTGTCAGGCAGCAGATTCTCAAGGACATGGGTTGTGTTTCTCCCCACAGTGACCAGCTGCTTTTCCCCATACTCGATGTTGTAGCCTGTGATCTCTGCCCCGTGGCAGCAGGGCTCTTCCCACTGGATTGCAAGGCACGTGGAGAAAGGAGGGGAAATTTCCATCTGATCCTCTTCAAGTAAGTGGAGCACGGCCACGGCTGCAGGCACGGATGGGGGGGTGCTCACCACGCTCGTGTCCCCAAACAGCCCCACCCCAGCCACGTTCACAGCCTGAAAGACACCACAGAGGAGTTACCAAATCCCTGTTACCCAGCCAGGCAGGCACAGCTCTCACAGCCTTCCATGTGTTCTTAAAAGCAACATGGAAGAGAATGGAAAACCTCCTGAATAAAATGTCAACAGGGCAAAGCAACTGGTATTTCACAGCACACTGGATCTAAACTCTTCCAGACACAGGGAATGAGGAGGGACTGGGGAGAAGGGGAAGTGTTTTTCCCAATTACCTTCTCTACTGCATGAGCAGGTGACAGCACATGACTTTATTCCTCTCTAGCTGGAGTTTCTCCCCAAACTGCAAGTGCCCAGTGGCACCAAAAAGCTTTTCCTACCTGGACTCTGCAGTAATAGGTGGTTGCAGGTGTGAGCCCCTTGACCTCATAGCTCTGGCAGGGGCCAGTGTAGATGATGTGCATGGACCCCTCCACCTGGCCCCAGTCCAGCCTGTACTCGGTGATTTCTGCTCCGTTGCACGCCGGGCTCTGCGGGGTGAGGGAGAAATTCTGCTCAGCTCTTGCACTTACACACCAACAGCACCCAGGGGGAGCTCTGTTACACTGAGACACTGGGGGAGAGTCACAGAAAAGGTTGATAAAGACCTCCAAGATCACCAAATCCAACCTTTAGAAGCACTGGGGTTGAAACCTGAGGTCCGTTCCAAGGGACTTGAAGTGAAAAGGTGACACGTGGCTGTAACACCACCACAGTTCACACCAGAACTTTGACTGACTCACAATCTCTTACCACTCAGAAGAATTAATTCACTATATATTAATTACCACAACATGAGGAGGATTAAATGTCACCCAATTTGTCCAGTTAAAATTCCAATTAATAACTCCCAAAGTTTACAAACCCAACACAGACATCTATAAAGAAATGGGCTTAAAATATTCCAGCTCTACACATACCATTTCTCTCATTTCTGTGTATCATAAATGTGTCACTACAGTTCTAAAAGCCTAACACTAATTTGGGTGGCACTGGAAGCCACCAACACCTACCTCCCACGACACCACAGCACAAGTTGCACTTTTGCAGGTTATCAGGGGTTTGCAGCACTGCTCAGGGGGTCCTGGAGCAGTGCAAAGCTCTGCCTTCTCAGAGTGGGGGCCAAACTGCAGGAAAACACAACTGTATGAACACAGCAACAGCACCAGGGCAAAAACTGATGTGCAAGTCAAGCAAACAAACTATTTTTTCACTTGACAGGGAAATAAACAGCAGAGTTCAGGGCTCAGTTTCAGATTCCTTCCAGGTACTTGAAGCTGGCCCCGCTCCCACAGGATATCTGAGATCCTCCCCCTGCCAGCGTTGTGTAACTCCTCCCTCCCCCAGCCAGGATCTGCCTTCCAGCAGCAGCTGGGGACTGTTTCACAAAGACTTTTATGCAACCAACATTTATCCCACCCTTGTCCCAACCTGGCATGGCCTGCACACACCCCTCTCCACACAATGCTGTTCCCACCCCACCATCTGCAGAGCCTGAGCTGGGGGTAACACATCCAACACTTCCAAAGGCACAAACATCAAGAGGTTCACACAACACAGGCTACAAAACCCCCTCAGCACCATCACTCCTGTCCCTCGTGTACAAGCAGAGATGTGGTGAGTGCAGTGGTTACCCCAACTTTGTTCCCTGCCCGGAGCCAGAAGCAGTAGGTTCTCCCTGGAAGCAGGTTGGTCACTCCAAACTCAGCTGCTGGGCCCTGATAAACCACCCTACGCTCTTCCTGCTCCGAGCTGCCCATCTCCAGGAGATACTCTGTGATCTCAGAGCCTCCATCCACAGCTGGGGGGCCTGGGAAACAAAAAGAGATTGGATTTTCCTATTACCTTCTGAATTCCCTGTTAGGGCAGGCTCTTTGTCATATATCTGAGCAGAAGCACTTCATGAAGCTTGCTTTTCCCCCCCAGATACTGATAATTAGTTTAAGATGGCCTTAATCAGGGTTTTTTTTTCATTTTTTTCCCTGTTTTCTTCACAAAACAGTGTACCTTCACTAATTTTTGCTTATCTCCTTTACTGAGGTAACAGTAAGAAAACAAGAGTTGATTTTTAAATTGCCATGCAGGTGTCAGTCATGGGCAGGCAGGAAGCTTTCTGCCTGGAAAATATTTATGTCTGCTTAAGTCTCACTTAAGTATCACCCTACCAGAGGTGGACAGAAGCTTTGGTCTTCTTAAAAAAATCCCACAAAACAAACCAAAGACCCCACCCCAAGCCCAAAAAACCTCTAAGGCTATGGACAGCATCTCTATATTTTTAGTTTTACTTTTTTTCCCCCTGAAGATTTTTAATTTGGATGACTGAAATCAGAGCAGTGTTTTACTCAAACTCTGGTGCTTACCCCACTGCAAAGTGATTTCCTTGGGCTTGGCTTTGCCTACCAGGGCCGGGGCAGGACAAGGCCCGGGGGGAACGGCCGCCGTCGTGACAGTCGTGACATCAGAGGCCTGCCAGGGACACAGGTCATTGCAGAGCACAAACACAAAGCATTTGGCTCAAACATAAACAGAAATGGTTTCCAGAAGCACCTTTCCCCTCCTGTTGCTCACCTGGCTCTCCCCACCTTTACTGGCACAGGACACTCGCAGTCTGTAGGAGGTGCCAGGCCTGAGGTGGTCACAGACGTGCTCCCGCTGGGCTCCGCTGTAAATGGGCTCCCACCTCCCTCCTGAGAGAAGGAAAAGCACTTTACACTTCCAAACCTTTCTAAAAACCCACCTGAAAATTCTCTCACACAATTATTAAGGTAGTCAAGCCACAGAATCAATTTGAAATTATTAATTATGCAGAGAACATGTATAACACAACACACACGTGTGAAAACAGAAGTGACTGTGGGAGTAAAGTGTCATTTAGGTTGGAAAACATTTCCAAAATCCAAGTCTAAACCATGTCCCACATCTAAATGTGAATTAAATACCTCCAGGGATGGAGACTCAGTACTGTATTAGTAGCCAAAGGTGATTCCTTACCAACTGATGCCTCGGAGATTTCCAGAAAGTATTTAGAAATGTCTGATCCTCCGTTATCCTTGGGGGGTTCTGAAAGAAATCAACACCGTAAGTTACAGAAGATTTAGTATCAAGGCATTGTTTTGTTATCAGCTTTTCCAGAGAACATATTCATTCAAACAGAAAAGTCAACCAGCAATAGAAACCAGTGTACTTAATTATTCACAATACAATTTTCAGAGCAATTTTTCTCCTATTATTAATCATGATTATGCCAGGAGGAGTAACTGGGAAAACACTCCCAATTTCAGGTATCAGCTTTTATTTTTTAAGTGAACATAAGAATTATTTCAGCATCACAGTAAACCTAAAGGGTATTAGGACTGCTTCCCTAAAATGAACAAACAACACTGGGCTACTACAGGCCCAAAATAAACAATTTTTGGGTAATCTTGAGTATTTCTCCTGCAATAACAATACCTGCAGAGAAATAATCAGCCTGAGTTCCTTCTCATGTAATCTGAGAGAGGCTGTCCCACCCCAGCAGCACTGAAACACCCCAAGGCACCTACCCCACGTGACTCTCACACTGTGGGGATGGATCTTGCCCTTTACAACAGGTTTACTCGGGGCTCCGGGCCGGTCAGGTTTGGTGCTGTGCTCCACCACCTCACTGGGGCTGCTCTTTCCTTCACTGTTGTAGGCAAAGAGCTGTTGGAGGAGTGAACAGAATAGACAAACAATGGTTTGTTTAATGACAATAATATATGTTGACAATACATGAGGATAAACATGCTGCTGATCAAAAAAAAAAAATCTGTTAAAAAACCAACCAAAATAAAGACAACCATTTAAACCAAAATTAGGTGGTGCAAAAAATCTGATCTGAACTTCACCAAAACCTGCTCTAACAACAGATAATTGCTGAGACAACAGGTGAATTCCTGCTGTCTCCATACCAAGGTAAAAAATTTGTTGGAAAATGCCAAAGCCCAGGAAACTAGGAATGAAACATGAAATCAGGAACAAACTATAATACAAACCCTGAACTTATAGGATGTACTCCTCCTCAGGTTTCTTAAAGTGCATGAGAGCTCATCTCCATTGTACTGGGGCTGGAATCCATAGCCCTGGGAAAGAGAGAAAATAAGGATGAAGACAATCACTGATTTTTAAGATAAAACAAAACCCAGAGTGGGTCAATCCCATTTTTTTTAGCTTGAACTTCACTTCTGTGCCATGAATTGCACACAATACTTTATCTCTGCCATGAATTCCATGCAATATTTGATCTCTGTGGCATGAATCCCATGCAATACTTTGTGGCATGAGTTCCATGCAATGTTTTCTCTCTCTGCCATGAATCCCATGCAATACTTCATGTCTGTCATGAATTCCATGCAATACTTGCCGACCATTTATCGGAAGGTAAAAAAAAAGTTCATTTTTATTTCAGCACTACAAAGTTTCCACACTAAGCCCAGCACTTACAGAGCCTTCTTCCTCCATGTCCAGGCTGTAGGTGAGGGAGTCATCCGAGGCCACTCCTGCAGGAGGGCTCCATGCCAGGGCCATCCAGGCCACCCCCGCTTCCAGCAGCGTGGGCGGCGCCGGGGCCGGCGGCACCACCCCGGCCGTGCCGAACGTCACCGTCTCACTGAACCCACTGGGGAGGAGATTTGGAACAAGGGTGAGCAGCAGCTGATGTAATCCAGGGGGAAACGCATCAGTTGGTACCCCCTGGGCTCCTGGTTACCTCATTCCAATGTCGTTTTTAGCAGCCAGTCTCAGGGAGTATCTGGTGGAGGGAGTGAGCCTGGTGAGCTTGTACTGCTTCAGGTGCCCGTAGTAACACTCCTTGAAGGGGCCATTCTTCCCCTGGAAAAAAGGGGGATCCACAGTCACTCCCTGATCCCTGCCAAGGTCACCCTCTTCACTCTACATCTTCCTAAATCCCAGAATCTCAGACTGGTTTGGGTTGGGAGGGACCTCATAGCTTATCTTGTTCCATGGGCAGGGACATCTCCCAGGAGAAATGTCATTTCACTCATTTAACAGTAATTCAAAAAGAAATTACTGGGCCTTGGAAATGCCAAATCTAATGTATCATAGTTATCCTGAGTCTGCTGATGGTCACCCCAAGCAGTCTTGCTCATAAACCGCATTTGGATTGAGATATCTGATTACTTTTGGTACTGTAGATCTGATCAAATGGTGATAAGAACATTGCAGCTGAAAACAGAACACATTTTGGAAGAAAACACATTTATCCCTTTGTAATACATCTCAGCAAGATGCTCAAGAGCTAAGGGAGATTCATGACACTTCCCAAAGATGCCAAATGCTCATCCATTTATAGAGAACACAGGAATTAATGATGCTCTGGATGACAAATGAGGCAGTTTTATACTGTCCCCTCACACTGATCATTTGTCCCTTTAAAATTGTCTGGAGAGTTGCACCAGAATAGCTGCTGTGCCTAAGCAAAAAGTATTTTTAAGTATAATTGCTGAACAGATGTCATTATGACTTTTTTTTTGTACTAGAAAAGCTCTTACCTCATCCCATTCTAAAAGAAAATTAGTTATTTTGGAACCATTGTCATTTGAGGACTGAAAAGAAAGAAACAATGAAAAAAAGAGTTAAAATCAAGTGGTTGTACTTTTATAAATATTTTTACACATTGAATATTATAAACTCCAACTGCCTTTTAAAACAAGGCTGCTGTGCTACTTCTTTTAGTTCTGATTAGAATATGAATTTTTGAATGGTTTTATTCTATGAAGAAAGCAAATTATATTCTTAGAGCTCTTTTCTTGTGCCTTGCACTGTGTGCTCACCACCTGCCTGAGCAATCTAAGGGTTAACACAAACAACACTTGACACATGAAATGGGAACTTGTTCATTTTCTAAGGACAGATTATACAAATAATTTCACTGAAGTCATTTAGCTGGAACCATTTTTCAGCATAATCATAAGAAAAATATGAAAACCCAAGAAAACACAGATAAAAGTCTCCACGGATAGTGCTTACAATCAGAAGTCAAACTAAAAATGAAAATCTATAAAACCATCCAAACAAATTTAGTCTGAATGGGTCAGAATAACTAAAAGAACATTAAGCCATATCTATTTATCATCCAGGATCTCAGGCAAAGATATAAATGCTCTGTTTTCTCCTCTCTGCCAGTTCAGAAGAGCCTTGCTACCAACTCTGTCACACTAAAGCTGCAGGCAAGAAACTCAGCAAACATTGAAAGGAAGAGGAAGGAAATAATAATTTCATTATCAATCTTCACTGGGCAACTTAAAAGGCAACGCCTACAGTACGCATTAAATTACTGACCAAGCTGATTTAAATACACTGCACAGGAATCCAGCAGATTCACTCAGCCCCAGGTTTGGTTCTTACCTTCCACTGCAAGCTCAGGCTGTTTTTGGTTCTGTTAATCAGTTTAGGGGCAGCTGGACAGTCTGGCTCACAGCTCTCTGTAGTGAAGCTCACCAGTTCTGAAATAGTTTCTTTGATGGAACTGCTGGTTGCTGAAACTCTAAACAAAGGGTAATTAATGATGTGGTTGTTGCACTGGCACCTGGAAATTTAAGGGAAGAGCTGGCAGCTTCAGGAATTTAATCCCAAGCAGTGGCTCACGGTGTGTGCACACAGCAGTGCTGGGGTCACACAGGTTCACCTGCTGACCCCAAACCCCCATTTCTCATCATTTACTCTGCCATTACCCTCTGTCACAGGGAGATATTTTAGTGCTGAGATACATGTGGGATACAGGATGAAAACTATGGCAGGTGTTCCCAAATGGTAACAGGATACCTGACTGGACATGAGCCTTTTGCTAAAAACACCTTAAAATTCAAATACAGCCAACACTTGTGCAGGAGCATGGGCACTAGAACAGGCTAAATCATAAAATCCCATTGTTTCAGAGTAATTGTTTCATGTCTGCAGCAGTCCTGCCCCTTTCTCTGGAAAACACAACACACTGTGCAGGTGGAGCTGTGCCCAGCATTTCCCACACGCAGAACTCTTCCACAGCTTCAGAGCAGGCTCCAGGGAATCTTTACTCTCATCTGCTCCAGTGCCCCAGCCCTGTCTGACTCTTCCCACTGTTCCCCTGGTTTGCTTCACCAGCTGCTCTCTCCCTGGCCAGCCCAACACCTCCAGTCAGGATCATTTACTCCTGATCATCCCATCCCACTTCCCATTCCAGCCCATTCCCACTTCCATGCTTGCGCTGCTGCAGTTCAGACAAGCAACTTTGTAAACCAAGCTGACAAGTCAGGCTTTCAGACCCAAATTCAAGGCTAAATTATTTCATTTACCACTGACTTCAGCCTACGACAATCTACAGAGTGTTGTTCTAGAAAAATGTTTGTAACTGAGAAATCTGAGAAGACAGAGAAGGTGGCAGGGAAGAAAATGAGGTGGTATTTTAATGAAATTAGAAGATAAATGGGAATTTAGATAGCAAACCCAGTGTCCACAGCATGGTGTGTTTTCAGAGAATTCTTTAACTGTTTGTGTCACACCTTTTCCATGAAGCCACAATAACCCTGTCATTCCCATATCCCCCAAAGCATTATTTCCTCCCCAGCAGCATACCTGGCATGATAATCAGTGGCTGGTCTGAGATCAGGAAGTGTAATTGTTAATTCCTCCCCACTGTGAAAAGGCAAAAACAAATAGAAAGCAGAGTTACAGCTCTTCCTCAAACCTCAGGGCTCAAAGCTCATTGAAAAGCAAAACCACGTAGTGCACATTTAAGTTTCCCACTGTCCACGTAACTCTTTAGTGACATTACTTAAAATTTATTTCATGTGAAGTAGGAAGGTCTGCAAGTCAACAAACAGCTCCTGATAGAGAGATTGCTGATTGGTTAATGGTTTAAACATTGTGCTTAAAGGAAGAAACTAAACTTACACATAGACAGATTTAAATTTTCCATTTTTACCACTGTTGGATATTGCTACTTCAAATGTAAATGCTGCTGGACTATGACTATGGCTCTCTCCATTCTGTGAACTAACTGGGAGATTCCAGGACAGAACGGCTGATCTTGCTTGTATATCAGAAACCTATTAAAAGCATAAATAATGCAAGTAAGTTTGCTTTCTGCAAGAAAAGGTTAATTAGTCAATAACATGGCGTCGCTAATTGGCCTACGAAGCTCCTCACTGGAGGAATTCTTTACCTTTGGAGTGGGAATATAGAGGCATTCTTTGGATTGCAATGATTTCCTCTTTTCATTACTAAAGGCTTTCCCTTCCAACACCAAACCAACACCACACTGGGGCAGGAAGAGAAAATTCCTGTATCAACGTTTCCATCACTCATTTGGAGCAAATGTTCAGCTGGGGAGTCTTGGGCAGGACCCCAGATCAGATTCAGGCACAGACACCTCATTTTCTGACAGCTCCCTCACACAATATTCAACCACTGATCCAAAGGACAGCAAAGTGTTCTGTTTTCAAGACTCAAAATCTTGTCTGACTTTTTTTGCTGCTTAATTCCCACACTCCAAATTTTCTCTGCCCAAGGGAACACAGCCCTGTGGTAGCTTTAAGTACAGATGTCAGAAGCAGCAAGGAAAAAGTACTAAAGGACCAAAAAAACCCCTCAAAAGCTGGTGTAAAGGAACACAACCCGTTTGCTGTGTGGATAATGCAGAGAAGAGCTCATTACACATGCTCAAGATCAAACACAGACATTTAAATTACCCTCATCAGACTCCACCTTCCTAAGTAAGTCCCTAAATACTCAAATACTGCTCCAGTTTCTCAAAATAACATAAAAAGAGGATCTATTTGTGTAAATTTTATCCTCAATATTCCTAAATCCTCTCTGCTGAGTAAAGGATGGTTCCAAGAGTGGACAAACTTCCAAGAGTTTAGCAGGCCCCTGGCTTGCAACATAAAGCCCTCACATACTCTGGAAAACTGCAACAGTGGAATATTCTGGGATTACAGCCTGGCAAACTGAGGAACAGTGAATTTCCATAAACTCTGACAACTAAACTGTATTCATCTTCTCTATTAAAAAAATAAACCATTAAGAACCAAGAAAAAGGGATTGATAAAACACAAGTTATTTTATAGGAAGCACAGGCCCAGGAAATAATGGGATTTTAGGGATAATACTTACGACTGGCTTGCCAATGCTCAAGTGAGTATCACATTTCTTGGATTCTGTGTCAGATTCTGCAATTCAAACACAAACCAGATTATCCCAAAGCCTGAGAGCAACCCAGGCTGTTACCAAAAGGCCACCACGAGATGGAGTTGGCCTCATTAGGACTTGAACAATGGCTCTTATTGTGCAAAGTTAATTTCCCCTGTTTGTTTTGGCTGCGTGAGGGGCAGAAACACCAACTATCCAAAAGCAACAGTGTTACAAAAACCCTTTTAGTACATCCTGCACAAAGGGGATCTTTTCCTAATGGGCAGAAATAGGTTTTCTTTGACAACACAGAAACATTCCTCCAAAAATGAAAGGTGTTAAAAAAACGACAATATGATCTTATCTCCGTCTTATGTATTTTCCTGGAATTTCTATGGCAAAACATTCCCAGTTTGGAAGAAGCCTGACACTGTCTCAAACCAAAGCAAAGACAATGACACTGCACGAGGTTTTTAGTAACCATGAGGTATTAAAAAGCTGGAATTAGAATTAATTAAACTGCAGCCTCTACAACTGCTCAAATTTTCCTATTTCTTGAAGGTTTAAGTAATTCCCAGTTAAGCAAAAAGTACCACAAACAGCGACACCAGAAGTTCTGGAAGTACCTACAGGTCATCCTCGCTGGGAATTTTGATAAGTCCTGGGTCAGAAATGGCAGGGAAGTAAAAAGGTTTAAAATTAAATCTTCCTGAAGACCTTATTTGATAAATATCAAATGAAAGAACTCGATATTACAATGATTTCTGGAGAAAAAAAAAATCTAACCATAACAGATTTCAGGCTTCCTCTAATCCTGAGCAGCCAAAGAAATTTCTAAATCCAGCTTTTTCAGAACCTGTTTTGCAATGGATTTATAGAAAATAAGAAAATAATTGAGATTTCCCCTGTCCATGCCACCTACCTCCCATCTCTGCCTCTGGACTGCCCTTTGTTTTTCCTATCTGCTTCTGCTTTAGTGCTCCAACTCCCCCTTGCTGCGCCTTTCCATTCCCATTGGGAATTGTGGCATTGGAAGAATTAAGGACTTTATGTGGTGAGGAGGGAGGGCTGTTCAGTTTATTGTTGGTGTGACCACTGGCTTGTCTGTCCTTTAGTCTCTTCTTGAGGTGTTCCTGCATTTTGAGACTCCTCTCATCCCTCTGGATGAAGTTTGTCCTTCCATGGGAACGAGGTTCTGCACAAAGGGAGAAATTACTTCATTATTCTGTATTATTCATTTGACATCTGAATCTACAAGCTAGAAAAATCACTAAAATCAGAGCCCCTGCAACTTCCCTGTGCTTTGTCATCTGTAAGGGCAGGGATTTTAGAGTTTGGGGTCTTTTTAAACTGAATTTTTTGGGCCTTTCTCCTGTCAACTGCTCCAGATCCTGCTTTACAGCTGCCTTTCCTCCCTGCTACAGACACATTTGCAAAAAATTAAGCAAACTTAGGACCCAAACTGAATTCTTCAAACACAGCCTGGGCGCTGTTTTACCCTGAAGTGAGTCAAAATAATTAATTACCAATTTAAGCTTGAGAGACAATGAATGGTCTTCCTAAGTCTAACTTGTGTTCTAACTCTTGGTTATAAAATAAGGATTAGAGCTTGGTTTAATTCAGCATAACCCCAGTCCTTCACTGATTTATTGCTTTGTTCAGTTTTTAAATGGAGTGGGTTTGCACTTCACTCTCCACTATGGGTAACGACATTTTTGGGGTTATTTTTGTTCACTTTTCAGCCATAGTGGGACTAAAAAAAACAAAAAAGCATTCATGTATCAAATTAAACGCATTTCCAATAAACTTCATGCCAAGGCTATGACAAAAAAAAAGAGAGCAGAGTTTTAGGGAAAGGTAGGAGCCACTCCTGTGGGATGTACAGTGGCAAAAGTAGGGATGCATGGAAAAGACAACATTTATCAGGTACTGCTTTTGCGTAATTCCTTGAAAACAAAGGATTTAAGCTTTACACAACCACTCTTAGCACATGGTGAGTACCTGATCCACAGGGGTGCTCTACGTTAATAACACAACCCCTGGGAATGCGTGGAGGAGGCAGGGCCAAGCCCCAGCTGTCCCTCCCGGCTGCTTCCTGGCATTTGGGGCATTCCCGGGCTCTCACCTTGCTCCTGGAACACGTGTGGTGGCGGGTGCTGGTGGATGAACTGGGGTGGGAGCTCTCCTGCGCCGGGCACCGCGGGGAACACGGGGTGGGGGGGGGGTGGGAGCAGGGCGTGGGGGTGGTGCATATAATGGGGCACGTGGGGAGGAGGGGGAGGATGCATGGAAGGATGGAATTCCCCTGAGTGGGGCACCACCACCACTCTCCGAACTCCATTTTCTTCCACCACCTGCCAGGAAGCGGGAGAAATCAGCTGTGAGTCCAGAGAGAATCCCATAAAACACTGTACATTTAACAAGGAATTTCCCTGCTCCAGGTCACACCCAGCACCTGACAGCAGGGGTTTGCACACCAGACTGGATTCCATGGAAACCAGGCATGTTCTGCTGGGATAAAGTGGAGTTTGAGGCAGTCAGCTGTGAGAAGCTGAGCCTCACACCCCAAAGTGCTGAACAATCACAGAGTCCCAGGATGGTTTGGGTGGGAAAAGACCTCAAATTTCATCTCGTCCCATCCCACCCCCTGCCATAGGCAGGGACACCTTCTACACACCAGGTTGCTCCAAGCCCCATCCAACCTGTCCTGGAACACTTCCAGGGATGGGAGTCCACAACCTGTTCACTCCCACATTTCACTCCACTTTGGCAGAATCCAAGAGAACTACCCCTGGGCTCCTCCAGAGACTGGGAACACAAAGTTATCCCCTCATCTGACAAGAACAGTCCAAGTAACTCAAGCTCTGATTTAAAGCTTCTTTGCAACTTCTCAATCCCTGTCACAACAACCAAGGGAAAACAACCCAACCCTGCAGGTTTCAGGTGACAGCAAACACAGAACAAATAAATGTGGTTTTCAGGCTGAGCAGCTCAGCGCTGCCAGGGCTTTGCTCAGTGTTTGCACTCAGGGCTCTATTTCACAGGATCAGACATTGTCTGGGGGAATCTTTCCTCAAGGTCTGCAGAGCTGAGAACAGCAGAAGCCTGAAATGCAGCTGTGTGCAAAAAGAAACTGCCTGGAGAACCCAAGAACTCACAGTTGCAAGTTTCAAACCTACTCAGAACACTCCTGATTTTCAACGTCACTACAACATGAGTCCTGTTTCCACATTTGGTTTTAATTATTTCCCTTAAAAGCGCATTAATTTAGAAATAAATCACACTGGGAACTGGGAGTATCTCTGGTAACAACACACAGATCTGACCTGCTGTGGCTGAACAACACCCAGGAGTGGAAAATCCATGGGAGTGGAAAAGCAAAGCTGGGAGAGCCCAGAGCCCTGCTCATTTCCCAGGCACGTCACCGGAATCAGTGTTTGCATCACTACCACACTCTGCACTCTGCTCCAGCAGTGCTGCTTTGCTGGATTTTCAGGAGATCAGGGCTGGTAAAGAAAGGGGCACTGAAAACTCTGACGGATTTTTATATTAAAATAGAAAACCTGCAGCCAGTTGGGACTGTTCACATGACCCAGCTTCACCCTGCAAACAGGACTGATGAAAAATAAACGTGGATCCTGTTCATGGAGCTCAGTCAGTCAATTCAGAGCTGTCCTTGTTACTAAAAGTGTCTTTTGCTGCTGGGAGTAGGATTAAAAAAATCCTGGAAACCGGATCAAACATTACACAGTAACAGAGGTGACAGAGCCCACAAAAATAAAGAGAAATAGCTGGTGAGTTCAGTGGAAAAAACAGCTTTTTTTCACAGCTACAACCATCAACAAGTAACAAAAACATTATAAAATTACCCCCAAAAAACACACTGCAAGAGAAGGATAAATAAATGTACCTGAGATACGTAACCGGGAGGCACAAAAATCGGCGGCATGGAACCGTTTGGTGACATCATAGGGACATGTGCTGGACCTGGGGAGGACAAGGGGCCACTTTTTAACAACCACGGCTTTTCCCACCTGGAGACACCTTTTTCCAAAGGTGGGAGCTCACCCTGGAGCCTGAAACATCAGGAACTGCATCCTATTCTCTGCTCGATTATTGGCTTTAGCCCAACCACCACACTTTGGTCGACAGTGTCTTTTTAATTGCACAAAAATCAGTATAAATAATTTGTGACAGCTAAAAATCTGTAGTAATGCAGGCAAATGCACGTATTGGAGTAAAGCTGATCTAGGAACTTAAAAAAAAATATTTTAAATACATTATTTTTCATGTTAAGCTCAAGGGAAGTATTCCTGTAGGGGATTTGATGAAAGCAAAATGGACATATTTTATATAATGTCATGTAAAATGGTGACAAATACTCCAAAAATGGAAATACTGATAAATTCAACTTGACTTACAGGAGATATTTTGCCCTGACTCAGATTTTCTGTCACTTACTGAGAAGGTAAAAAGGAATTTGTAGGCACGGAGTGGAGCAATGATTCCCCCACCTTACAGCACAGGGAGGCCCCAATGCCCGTGAAATTTGTTTAGATTACTGTGGATTAAATGCCATATAAATCATGTGTGAAGAGCCTGGGAAGACACTTATTCAAGGATCACTGCAAACCCAGCTTTTGGAAATGAAAATCTGCAGGATACAGGGAATCCTGGCAGCTTCCCAGTGCTGCCTCATTTGTGCTTGGACACAAACTGAAAAATCTGATGTATTCCAGTGCAGAAAACGTATCTGACATCACAGAAAAAAACCAATGGAACAACTCTAGAACCAAAATATCTGGATTCAGGACTTCAGCTTCTCTTTACCTTGAATGCACTGAATGTGTCCATCTTCAGTTGTAATTGTAAATGTTTCACCTGGGTTTACCTGGACAAGAATCACCTGGAGGAAATAAAACAAAAATGAGGGGTTGGGGGCTTTTTAAATTTCAGGAATTCTCTGTGGGGGAAACCCCTTCTCTTCAGAGACAAACAACAACAGAGCTTTGGCAACCTTGGAGTAAAAAAGGAAGATGAGACACTGATGGGTAGAATGAGATTTCTTTGTACTTTTGACATAAAATCCTTGTATTTTTTCTCTGGTTACTACCAGAAGTGCGTCACCTGATACACATGAAATAAGCTTCTAATTTCAAGTTTCCCACTGCTTTTTCTGCTTTTACTGAGGCAATAAATGACCTGAGATTCACAGTGCATTCCAGGCTCTTCCCACCACCCCTGCCCTGCAGCTCCTGTAAGCCCAGGTGTGTGTTTTCCCTGCGTAACTGTGTGAGGAATCCAACCCCCAGTGACATCCTGCAGGTCCCTTTGGACACGGCCATGTCTTTGTGCACACAAATCCAAGTGGAGCTGTGCCAGGCTCACTCCTCTGGCAGTGCTGGGATCCCAAACCATCCCCTCACCCTGCCCCAGCTTCAGGGGAATTTTGGCAGCTGCACTTTTATTGTAACATCTATGATATTACGCAGCTAATCCTTTAATAAAAGGAGGGTTTGACTAGGTAAGAACTGCAAGCACACAATTAAAATTCCACCCTGGTGACAGCTGGCACTGCTGTAAAAATGGAAATAAAATGTATTTGTTCAAGTAGCTGTGAAAATCAGTATAATTTTCTTTCATTCAATTTTTACAAAGTATATGTCATTCATGCAGTGACAGTTGTAGCAGGTAGACGGGACCTAAAGAAATCATTTAATTCCTGGCAAAATGAGCTACACATGACATTAACAAATGAATCTGTTCTGTGTTGCCACATTTTCAGTGATGGAGCTCCCCAGACACCACAGTTTCACTGCTCTCAGCACTGCAGACTCCAAGGATAAACTGGTAAATTCTATTTAACACTGGGGTTTTTTGCAGCTTCTGCATATTGGTGTATTAATCTTTGATTTTATTTTTCATAACCTCCCTTGTAGGGGAGAATCGATGCTCCTTGTACAGGGGAGATTTTCTTTGGGTGGATGAGTTGTTTCTGGATATAAGTAAGCCACCAAAACCCCTGATAAGGCCATTTAAGCACTCAGTAATTTTTATGATGGCTCCAGGAGAAGGAGAGATGGCAGAGAATGCCTTTAAAAGTGGCATAATTCGCATTAATAATGAAATTTATGCAGATTTGTCACTTCAGAATACAAGTAAATGTATGACTTTAATGCTAATGAATTTCTTGGGGTAAAGAGAGAAGCGGTGTTAATTGTTTGAAGAAAACTGATAATAATGGGCTGGGGATCTGCCAGAGCACAAAGAACAGGAAAAAGATTTGCTGGGGACCCAGGATTCCACAGGCAGAGACTGACCCCAGGAAAAGGCTCATCTTTGAGGGCAAAATTCAGAGGCAAGAAAGGGATCCTTTAAGAGATTCAGAGCCTCTGAGGGTGTCACATCTTCAGAAAATGTTTCAATTAACTCCAGTTCTCAGAATCAGCTCAGGAGAACTGAGGGAAGGATCCCAATTGAGTGCTGCAATCACAGGGCTGCAGCAGTTGGGAGCCTGGAATTCCAGGAATGCACAGGCAACATCTTAGAGCAGTGACTCACTGTAATTAATGAAGCAAATGCAGCCCCAGCCACCTTCCAACAAGGAAAAATTTCCAGGAAGCTCCAGTGTTGCTAAGGAGTGGATCTGAGCCAAGTGAGACACGGGGAGTGCTGAGCCCAGGAGCTGCCAACGCCTCCAGATGTCCCGAGCACCACTCCAGGGCTGGTGGCACCAGCACAGCCAAAGCTGTTCCCAAGCATCAGCCACTGCTCTGGTTTTATCCCTTATCCATACACATTTTTGGAACCAGAAACCCTTCCAGAAAACTTCCAACTTTAGCTTAAAGTGAAATGAAACTAATGGATTAACTGGAATTGGCCAAACACACAAGTCTGACTTCTCAAAACAAATCACTGTACAATAATTAAGGATTAGCCCCGTCTTTCACAGCACTGGCAGTGAAATAATTAAAAATCCTCTGCACTAATAAAGATTCTAAGTTAAGACTCTCTTTAAAAGATTCTTTTAAACTTCAAATCTGTTCTTCAAATGCATCTCCACGACACAACACTTTTGTTTCCATTTTCTTTAATCTCACCTGACTGCAAAGTCTCCTCTAGGTTCTAAAAATGCCAGTGACTGTCACCTCCATGTCCCACACACACAGCTCTGGGGACAGGGGCCAATTAAATCTACTTGATCTCTTTTCCTCATGAAACCTGAACCACCTGAGTCACCTCCCAGCTGGGCAGGGCTGAAATTTCACCTTCTAATACTAGAACTTCAGAAACATCTTAGAGACTTTGCTCATTTCCAGACACCCTCATTGTACTTCCATCTCCAGAGTCTGAGGCACAAAGGGAAAAGGACTTTTTCTTCAATAAAGCCCATTTTTCCAAGCACACAACCAAAACAACACAGATTTATCCTTCTTATCTGCAACAATGACAAATTGAAGGAGATCTCATTTAAACTTTTGCATTTATGGCCTATCAGACCTCAAAGGATGGGAAGAGCTCCCAGTATTTGTAGTACAAAACACTCAGCTCTTACTGCCAAACACTAAATTCACATTTACTGACCATTTACACATACTTGGGCTTCAAAATTGTTCTGCTGCCACTTTTACCTGCATGTCTAATACTACCAGGGACTTCTGAAGGGTTGTGTTCAACAAAGCTCTAAACAAAGCTCTGAAGTTTCAACTAAATACACTCAGGTTTCACCACTGCACCGTAATTATTAATGATGACACTTAAAACCAGGAAGCCAAGGTCTTTCCTTTCATTTTCCTGTAATAGATTTCCTCTGCAATCCCTTGCTAATCTTTATTCATTATTTCACAGGAGTTTCCAAACCTTTATTAACCCCCTAATTTTTCCTTTGATTTTTGGAGTGTGCAGCTCCATTTTAAAGCCCTCCTTTCACACCTGTCCCCTGGCTTGGAGCTGAATGATTTTTTCCTCTCTCCATTTGCACTTCTGTTTAACTCCTGACATCAGTGCTCAGAACCACATCCATTCCCAGTTTTGCAGATCAGTAGCAGAGCTGCCTGGTTTTTGTGGAGCCACGATCCCAGTTGCTCCCAGTGCTCCCAGTTCAGGGCTCACTTGCCTGCTGGATGCTGTCTCCGTTGACCATGTGAGGTAGAAGTGGCACTTCATTCAGCAGAGGTGTAGCCTCCAGGGGGGGCGGCTGGTCAGCCATCATTTCTTGGGATTGTTCATGGACACCTGCTCACCTCAACCACCTGCTCCAAGAAAACACAGGGATAGGGTCAGATCCGGCTCTTCCTTCCTTAAATCATTCCCTGTTTGTTTGACAAACTCGGCTTGTGGGGCCCTGCCAACTCAGAATATTCCCAGTGCACCCAAACAGTCCAATATTATCCTGTTTTGCACTTCTAACTCCTTTCATGGAAGCAATAAATATCCTTCTCCCCAAATTCTCCCCTTAAATCATCAGGAATATTCAGCTTGCCATGCCACGAGTGCTGGAATTGGTACCTCAGCACAGCAATTACACAGTAGAGGAATTTACATTTATACAGCAGTTTATTCCTAAATTTGCACTTCAAATTCCTAAACTGCTTCCACTCCAGACCCCAAGCTTTAGGCTAACTAATGCACATAGCACATTTACATTTTAGTGATGACCAAAAAAAACCCCCAAACCATGCAATTTCTCCAATACAGAATCTGTCATGGTGAAAACAAAGCTGAAGACAACATAAAACCCCACTCTGTCCCCAAATCTTTGACTGAGCACCATGGAGAAATGTGAATGGAAAAGTGCTGCAGAGTCGTGGGCTTCCAAGAATAATCTGTAATTAGAGCAAGTCAAAATACACATGACACAAATTAATTATAGTCATTAGAGCAAGTCAAGCTACAAGCTCCAAATGGTAGGGAATTTTCAGTGTATAGTTAATCCAGCATCCATAAAAAGCACAAGATAACAGGATACAGGAAATGCTGACACTTCCTTCTCCTTTCCCATTACCTCCCATAAACCAGAAGGCAAAATGTGGTTAGGAGAGGCCAATTCCTTAAAAATAAAAAGCAAACCACGAAACACCCCCCTAAATCTGTGCATGAACCAAGTCAGGCTGTTTAAAAATGTCAAATCCTTGTTCAGTTCTCCACAAGCAGCACGGAAAGGGCAGTGTTTGGGGAAGAAAAAAAGAGGAAAACAGCTTAATTCTGTACCCGTAGGTCTCAATTTCCAGCAAATTAGAAACAATAGGAGAAATAGAATTAATATCATTTCTTCTGGTTTTAACTCACTTTGTACAGAAAAATCAGTAAGAAAGCTGAGATTACAGATTTTTCCTGTGTTATCAAGTCAAGGCAAAGGAGCTCGTGGAATCCACTGATAAAACCCCCATTCCTTCTTTGCAAAAGCATCTCAAAATCAGAGATAACAATCAATCACACAGACACAAAATGCAGCACAGCAAACTCCTCAAGACTTCCTCAAACCCAGCTCCTTTCACAAGGAAATTGTTTTCCAGGGCAGCTCCAGTAACAATTTTAAGAAGCCAAACATCACTGCAAGGTGCAAGGGCTGGACAGGACCTCAAAGATCAAATTTGTACTAAGTTTGGCCTAAATACACTTAATAAATATACTGAACTGCCTTAGCATGCTATTTGTTTCCTGAATAACATAATCTCCTTTTTGTCAGGTTTGGAATTGCCTCTGCCAAGGACACAAATTTTAGCTATTCCACTTAAAAATCCCTGCCTGGAACAGTAAAATTCAGGCAAAGGTTTCTTCCTCTACACCTCTCCCATTTTCTGAGGCTGGATCTAAGCCTTAAGAGCCGTAACAGGAATTCACAACACACAGGCAAAATGAAAATTCTTTATTTTATATATGCATATGAATTCCCTGAATCTCTGAATCTCAAAAAACCCAGAAATTAGTACTTAAAATAAAGGGGAAACCCCTTTACCAAAAGGCAACTCCATCTGCATTGAAATTCAACTACCCCAAATAAGCAGCTGCAGAAAAACGTGTTCTGAAACAGGGCCCAAAGGCACCTGCAACTTTAAATAAACGTTCAGAGTTTCTGTGCTCATCCTCTGCAACTTCAAATAAAGGTTCGGAGTTTCTCTGCTCGTCCCCTGCCTTGGCTGAATTTAATTCTCTCCTTAGGACAAATTGTAGAGCAGAACCCCAACATTCCCGTGGTTTTTAGAACCCTTCATCTCCTGCCTAATGACACAGGGAGGGTTTAATTTACATGGACAACTCCACACAGTTTCTGCCTGCTTAGTGCTGTGACTTCATTTTTCAGAGGAAGAATTTAGTATTTGGAGTATCAGGATACAATTGGTTTTAAACTGTTAATGATAACTCCAAAAACAGCCAATTTTGTGTCTTAGTAGCAATGGCCACATGGTCAGAGAAAATAGAAGTAGTGACAGAAACAAAACCATCTAAAGAGGTTTTTGGGCAGTTTCACCTGGCTCAGAACATTGATATTTTCCTGTGCAGCTGGGCTGGGGTGGCTGCAAGTGGCAGAACACTGAGGACAAAGAAGGACGTCCTGACAGATTAGAAAAAAACAAGTTATTTTGGGTTTTGAGCACTGCTTCATTCCTTGAAAACACTGATAAGAGCAGCAAAAACACCCTGCCCTCCAAGGGAACAGAGTCAGTGAATGTGGGACTCAACCCCTCCCCACTTGAACAGGTAAAACTTTTCCAGGGAAATGAATTCCCAGATTCACCTCCCCAAAGCGTCCATTTAACTCGAGGAAGTAGGTGGTATTTGGGCAAATAAAAAGAGAATTCCTGAAAAGTTATTACATACTCAGCACAATTTCCTGCAAAACAAAACAAAGACAGAGCTCTATCTTGAAAAGCCATTTCCCAACACCCTCCCACGGCTGGCCTGGAGCACGGAATCCAGTCCTGCTCAGCCCTCCCTGCAGGGCAAGGCTGCTCCCAAGGGAAAGGTGGAGGACAATCACCACAGGGGCAGAGGGGAGATTCCAGCATCCCGAACCCACCTCCATCCACACTCCCAGTCAGGGCATCACAGAATCCCAGGATGGTTTGGGTTGGAAGGGACCTTAAATCTCCTCCAGTTCCACCCCTGCCATGGGCAGGGACACCTCCCACTATGCCAGGCTGCTCCAAGCCCCGTCCAACCTGGCCTTGGACACTGCCAGGGATCCAGGGGCAACCACAGCTTCTCTGGGCACCCTGTGCCAGGGCCCAACCACCCTCACAGGGAAGAATTCCTTCCCAATATCCCATCTAACCCTGCACTCTGCCAATGGGAAGCCATTCCCTGTGTCCTGTCCCTCTAGGTCCTTGTCCAAAGTCCCTCTCCAGGTCTCCTGGAGCCCTTCAGGCCCTGGAAGGGGCTCTGAGGTCTCCCCCGAGCCTTCTCTTCTCCAGGCGAGCACCCCCAGCTCCAGGGCAGAGGAGCTCCAGCCCTTGGAGCAGCTCTGTGGCCTCCTCTGGACTCTCTCCAGCAGCTCCACATCCTTCCTGTGCTGGGAGCCCAGGGCTGGAGGCAGCTCTGCAGAGGGGCAGAACTCCCCCCTTCCTCCTGCCCATGCTGGGAACAAACCCTGGAATCTGGGGCTCCTGGGGACCAGAGCATGTCCAGCCTCTCCTCCACCAACACTCCCGAGTTCCCAAGTTTCACATCATCCCTAATACTCTGTCATTGATTCCAGGCTTCCCTAAAGCCTTGGATTTCCCCCAAACCAAGTCAGCTTGGAGAGGCAAACCCAGCTGGGGGTGTTCATGGACCAGAAGGAACAACCCACCCACAGGGAGAACTGCATCCAAGAGCTGCTTGGTCCACTTTATTCCATCAAATCTCAGGAAGAGCAGCTCAAACTGCTTTTGCCGTGGTCTGTTCTTGGCAGTGAGGGATTTATCACCCCCAGGAACTATTCAAGTGGTCAGGGGGAAAAAAAAACAAGGAAAAAAGTACAGTCCTGGGAATTAAGAGGCTGCGCTGACATTAAAGATAATACACTAAATCTTAAATTAAATAAATAAAAATCTTAAATAAAAATAACAATAAACTAAATAATATATAATAAATAAACCAAAATAACTAAAAAAAAGCAGGAAAAATCCCATCTGGAAGCATTAAAGACCAGGCAAACTTTGTAATTTATAGGAATGAACTGAAGTTTAGTGACTCATTAAATATGAATCAGTAGCAGAATTTGTAGAGGTGTCTCTACAGCTTTGTCACCCTGTCCTGGAGATTTTTGACTCAGTGTGGAATTAAACTGATTAAATTTTAGAAAGGTTACATTTTGCAAGGGCACTTCTGGCCTGATTCATTTCTTTGCAGTGGTTTCTACTACACATCAGCTAAAGGTCATTCCCAAACCTGGCTGAGCTGAGGGATGAATTCAGCCCACAGAGCATGAGAGCCATAAAAAAATAAAATAATTGGGATTAATCATCTCAGAAACAAACCTGAAGCTGAAGGAAGTGATAGCGGGCAACACATTTCTAAGTTAAACAGCCTGAGCTTTTGTTTTCAAAGATTATTCAACACACACACATCTAAAAAGCTGAAATACGGTAATTTTTCCCAATAAAACATACTTTAAACTAAATAAACCAAATCCATGTTGTAAAAATGGGCTCTGAGAAGTGTTCTAGAGTAATTCAACAGTCTCATGTAACATGGTCATGGTTCCCATATTCAAAGGAAGGCAACATTTTCCAGGGACACTCACCCTACAAAGGCTTCTAAGAAAAACAGAAAATCTCCAGGACTGCCCTTCCAGTAAACAATTCCCATCCACAGCGGCTGGGCCTGACCTCACTTCCTGCCATAGTAAAAATGCCGAGCCTCTGGAAGGCTCCAGCATCGGCCTTCCCTTTGCTCCAGCCCAAATTCCTCCCCGGCAGAGCTGCTGGAGCCCGGCCAGCTCCCGAGGAGCCGCTCAGTGTTCATTGATTCCGGGCTCCCATTTCCATGGAAAACAGCTCTTAAGCTCCCTGACGGATGGAGCAGAGGAAAGGGAGCTCATGAGGGCTGTCTGATATGGGATCATCCCGCCTCAGGTCTGGAAAACAGCAAGGATTCACACAAGACAGTCGGAAACTCTAAAATTGTCTCTGATGGTCTGGATCCAAAGTGGAATGATGAGTAATTCCAGGGCATGGGGGCAGTTACAGACAAATGGTTGGAGCTGGGGATCTTAGAGGTCTTTTCCAACCATAACGACTCCATCAATGTTTTGTAAACTTCTGGGAAGAACTCCCAGTATTCCTAAGCCTCCTTCAGCCATTTCCAGTGTGCAGCTCAGGATGAGGCAGCACATCAGCTCTGTCACTTCCACTTGAATGGCACAGGAGAAACAACATCAAAATTACCACAGCCATATCTGGAAGAAAGGTTATGGCCAGAAGAATTTTCCAAGATAAACACACCATTCCTGTTTTAATTTACAATTTACAGACATGTTTCTCTTTAGGCACTAACAATGAATTTGCAAGTATTTACTGCAGGGCATGTAAGAACAAAGAGGTTGTTTATTTCTTAATCGTAATACAAAAAAAAAAAAGAAAAATTTAATAAACTGAAAAAATAACTTTTTCATTTGAACTGTGTCCTTTAGTCTTGTTAACAGAACGTGAGATTATCTGTTGTGCAAATGTGTTGCAGCATTATGGATTTAACAAGTTTCAAAGTTCCTGTTGTCTCATATTATTTTCCTATTATATTAAAAACCTCTCTCCAGCATGATCTCACACAGACTAAATGGGAGGAACACTGCAGACAGGAGTGGATCAGCTCCATTCCACTGTCCAGAGCAGAAACCAAACAGATTTCATAAACAGTGAAAAATAAGTTTATAATCCCAGACAGAAACTGTCCCAAAGGCTGGATTTTCATTACAGTAAGTGCTGGATTTAAGATGAGAAAGGAGCATATTACTTAAATGGCAACTTTATCTTTTTTTTAAATACAGTATGCCTGAGTTAGAAAGAACAATGTGTCCAGGAAGGAGAGAATGAAATTCAGCAGAGACTTCCTGATTTCCAGGTTCAGTGCCTTATGCAACCTGCCAGCCCGAAGTAAACTACTCTCATACTGCTCTTTACTAAAAGCAGTATTGTATAAACACCTAAAGCTTTACTTACACCTTTTTATACTGACAGAATTACTAATTATTATTATAAATATTATGTAATATATAAAAAGTATAGCCAATTTATTTTCTCTAAGTGGCAGGAAAAATCCCATGTTCTCTGATAAAGAAGTGTTACTGCCATGCCTTAAAATCCAGGTCTCCTGCAAACTGAGGCTCTGAGTATTTTACGCACACTCCACTCTGTCAGTTCAACTTTCCATCACTCAGCTCCAAAAGGCTGTTAAAAAGAACAACCACAGAGCCAACCCAAAGCCATCCCCAATGTCAGGCTAAGGAATAACCTTGCCAAAAAGATCCAACCTTAATTATCACTCCTAAAAACCCCAGATATGCCCCACGCAATTCTGAAGCAGGAAAAATCGGGGAAAAAAGACCCAAGCTGCCCTCTCCTACCCAAGCTTTTCCAATAAACAGCATTAACAAGGTGTTGGAGGTACCATCCCAGTCCTAAAATAGTTTGTGCCCCAGGACCACACGTGAGATCTGAGCAAGATCAAGGCAAGGAGAGATTTAACAGCAGCTCAGTTACAACCCAAGCTCTGGAGGGACCACCCCCACTCCATAAGTCATCTGTTCCCCACTAAATCCATGTTTTGATTAAAATCCTGGAAATCATTTGTAACGACCCCCGAGGGAATTAGGTCGCAGCATCTTGCGGGAAATTTGGCTTCCAGCCAGGAGGGCAACACAGCCTTGAGCCTGAAAATGTCCCTCACGATTTACCCAACAAATGGGCTCAAATATTCTTAACACTGAGAGAGCTCACCTGAAAATGTCCCTCATGATTTACCCAACAAATGGGCTCAAATATTCTTAATATTGAGAGAGCTCACCTGAAAATGTCCCTCATGATTTACCCAACAAATGGACCCAAATATTCTGAACATTGAGAGAGCTCACCTGAAAATGTCCCTCCGGATTTACCCAACAAATGGGATCAAATATTGCGACTATTGCGAGAGCCTGACCCAGGGATGGCTTTGACCCTGGTGAGGTCTGTGACCCCAGGAAAACAAAAAACCTCAACAAAATTCCACCCCAGCTCCACACACACAGGACAAGGCTTCCACACTCTGCTCCAAGTATTTGCTTTCAGCACTGACCAAATTACAAATGATTTTTAATTAAGTATTAATGCTCATCTCTCAGGCCTCAATGCTCCTAAAATTCTCCCTGGAGGAGGGTTAAGATTGGGATGGAAGCCCTCCTTTCCCTGATATCAAAATCCCTAAAAACACCCACAAACAGCAGATCCAACAAACCAAGGCCACCGACCTGAGGGATCCTATCAACTTTCATCCTCCCTCCCTCATCCCTCTGGATCGGGTTCCTGAGGGAGCGTGCCAGGAAAGCAATCAAACAATTGTCCCCTGCATCCTCCCACAGCACCTCCCCAGCACTTCAGGATCGTTTTCCAGCCTGAAACTCCATCCCTCAGGATTCCAGGGACAGACAGGCCAGTGCCCACCCTCCAGGCGTACACACGTTTTTCCAGGGGCTGAACAACTTTCTGCTGCTCTTCCTAAGAGAAACTCCACTGGGAAGAGCTGGGAGCTGGGCAGAAAAGCTCTGTCAGTGCCCAGAGTGCATTAGATTTGATTTGAGCTGTTATTTAATATTATGCTCACATTAAGGCCATGCCTGTCCTCAGAATTATTCATTTAGGAGGCCTGTAAAGTTGGCAATAACAGTTTCTGTAATGTAAACATGACATAACTTTTAGATAAATATTTTCCTTCGTTGTTTTAGTTCTTTTATGGCTTTTCTCTTATTGCCAGAAAAGCAGAGTTGAATTCTGAGCACTTGTGTGCTGCTTCTAAGTGACCAGTCCCATAAGCCAAAACTCAGAGGAGTTCCTGAAAGGTCATATTCCTGTCCTAATCCAAATCCTGCTTCTACAAATATTCCAGAGAACTGAGCACCTCAAAGGACTGAACCATTAAGGTGCTTCATTCTTATCTGAACTTAAAAAAATAAAGGGATTAAGGAATTTTCTAGCTGCAAAAATGTTGTTACCAAAAAAAAAAAAAGTAAAACTACCTTTTTTCCACCTGTCAGGAAGGGGACACTTTCTGGAATAAGCCAAGGTGCTCATTTCAATGTCTTAAAGCTAAACAAAGCAAAAAACTTTCAAGCTTAGATGAAAAAACCTTTATTAAATGCAATTTAACAATGTACTTATTTTCAATATGATTTTCCAAGTTTAAAATGGTGAATTTAAAGCCACATTATTCTAGGTTTTTTTAGGCCTTGAAGAAAACCAGTATATTTACACACTAACCATATACTATGGAAATTCTGTATCCAAATGGTTCTCTAAATCCTGTGGAAGCTATGGAAGCAGTAGACACCATAGTCCATGGAAAAGTAATCCCAAAAAACTTCTGCCCAGAGGCACAAGACAGAGCACAAGCCCTGGTGTGTGCCTGGAATTCTCTCTTGGACCTGAACTGGTCAGCAAAAAGGCAGCTGGAATTCACACCTGGAAGGAACACAGAGCTGGGCAGATGAAACAAAGCACTTCCAAGTGTGCCAAGGTTTGCCAGCTGGGACCTGCAAGTTCCTACAGGGAGCTGCACCCGCTCCCAAGGCTGTGAAATTCAGGAGAAGGATCTGCATAACTGAGCACAACTCCCCCCTACAAGACAAATTTGTCATAAAGTGGAAGTTAAAATTGAAGCCATTTTATGATAACTTTTTCCCTGAAAACAAAAGGAGTTCTGCCCATTTACCAGATTCCAGGGGAAAAGTTCTGTTTGAAAGCCTGGAAGCAACCCAAAGGAATAGCTGCTGTATGTGCAGGCACGTTCCCTCCAACAGGAACACATCATTCCACAGCACCTGGTTCATCCCAGTCCCTCCCTCCAGCCAGAACACCCAGCTCATGGCAAGGAATAAATATTAAGGATATCTAAAAGCTTTTTAAAGAATCTTCCAGTGAGGACCAGGAAAACTGGGGAATTTAAGTGCACCCTGAGCTGGGCTGCTCTGCTTTGTCCTATGCCAAACTTGACTGAAACCTCCTGGGATTGAGCCAGGAAAGCACCAAACCTGAGCCTTTTTAGTGCCAGATCTGGGTGATACCTCCACAAATTTAGGGAGCAGTATGGGATAGAAGACACACTCACAGCTGCTATGAGACAGAGGTGATCCAAAAGCTCTTTTCCAAATGTTTGCATTCTGTATCTCCACCAATTTATTTACTTTAAACTCAACTCAGGGAGGGCAATCACGCAGTTTATTAAAACCAACAGCAACAAGATAATTTCCAGGAAAGGCTCCCTACCATGAGACAGCTCAGAGCAGTCAGCTGCTGTCTAACCCAAAAACAGAAGGAGAATCAGGACTTCACAGGTGGAACACAAGCAGGAGTTTGTTCCCAGGTTTCTGCAGGCTCTAAGGAAGCAAAGGCTGATTTTCCACCAGCTCTGATCTGCTCATCACCGGAGCACTGGATGCAGCACAAACAGGCCTCTCTCATGTAACAACCCTTTTAAACCAGGACTTCAAAACCAAGCAGAAAAACCCAGCAAAAGCAAAGGATTTCTTCAAAGTGGAGCAGATTAAGCAAACTCTGAGCAAGAAGGAATTATTTCGATACAGCAGCTGAAGACTTTTCCTTGCACAACACCAGAGGCTGGGGCTGTAACACTTTAGCTGAGCACTGGGTCAAATTAGGCCGGTCAGAACAGGTTATACTTAAACTCAGGGCTAAAACACACCAATAAATGACTGTAATTACCACAGCTGAGCAGTCTCATGGCATCGGACCACGTGCATTTTTTTAGTTCATGGAAAATGCAAGGGGAAAATGCAAGTGTGAGCTCATTGCCATGAGGCTGGAGCAGGAACACTTCCCTCCGTCTGGGTGACTGGCCGGGACCAGCCCAGAACCACAGCCACAGCTCAGCTGATGGGTGGCAACACACTGAAATCATTTGCTTCTGTTTCTGAGCTAGGAATATTTATTTGCAAATCAATGAACCTGCTGGAAGCTTGGGAATTTAATCACAATTTTATGTCACCGCCTAAGTAGAAATTAGCAGTTTTGGAAAACCTAAGGATGACAGTTTATGTAAGTTTTTATCAAGTTCATATTCTAAAAACCCCAGGCATTAAAAAGCAAAGTGACATTTTACAACACACCAGAATGCTGTTCACATAATATCTTCCAAACCTAAACAGTTCCTCAAAATAATTCTCCAAATGGACAAAAGTACACAGCTGGGTGACCAGATTAAAGCTTTTCCTGGAACAGCAGAATGTGCTCAAAACCAACATGAACATCTTGCAAGCCTTTCAGGAGCACCAGAACTCCTCCCATGCAAACACTAAACTCTGCCTTCACTCCTGCAAGTAACTGGAGAGGACAAACCCAAGTGACACATCAGTGCTCACCCGAACACCACTTAGCAGAACTGAAAGCAACTGATTTCCATGAAAGACATTAATGCTGAAGTTCTTTAATAAAGGGCATGGAACAGCAGATTAAAAAACCTCATCTGAATTTATAAACTTGCATTTAACCTCCTTAAATGATTTTCCTCCTGAAACACCTGTACAGCTCCAGGGAATACAGCATGATTATCACTTTTTTCTTTATCTCTTGTACGAAATCCAACTGCTGATCATGTTTTGCTTTCCAACATTCTTCGCCAAGTTTTTGACAGATTCCTTTCTGCTCTTCCAGCACATCAATTCCATGACCTGACCAGTTCCATGAGAAGGAACTCAGTTCCATGATTTCCAACTAAAACCAAAGGATCTGAGCAAGGCACTACCAGAATGCTGTCACCCACTCCAGCTGTTCTCTACACAGGAAATGCATTTGGCTAAAAACAGAATTTACTGTCTTTATCCAAAGCAAATTATGCAATTCTCCAAGTTTCTCCAAGAGAAAACTTCCAGCTAAGTGGGTGAAGGGAGGAGAAAGAGAAATGTGAAAATAGAGATAAGGCTGCCACCTTAAAAAATCAATAATGTTCCTGTGGAACCTGAAACTCTTCTTACCTCAAGAACTCAATCAATTCTTCCTTCCCTAATTCAATTTTTCCATTTGATAAGAAGTCATCCAGAAATTTCTTCCAGAAAAAAAAAGAGTCCTAAGTTTAGAAGTCTGTCAAATACATTAATTTCATCTTGAAGTGTTACTTAGAGACTTAATAAGAAAATAAACACTTCATAAAATCTGGGAGAATCCTAAATTCTGTGTAATTACCGTTGTCACTCTCCTGACTGGGAATTCCTCCTGGTGAGTGCTCCAGTGCCTGCTGCAGAGTGAGCAACGTGTGCTGTCCTCAAGCTTCTTTCTGCAGGCAAAAAAACCCCACATTATCATGTTAGTGCCTTGGCAAACATGGAATCTGAAGGAAAACAAGGCACAGAGAACACCAGAGATTCATGGAAAGAGCAGGAGCCAGGAGGGGACAGGCAGCGGGGAGTCCTTTGGATATAACTGTATTTACTTAGTTACCTACTCTATGTATCTGCTCTATCTGCTCTACTCCTCTATACGGCAATAAGGACAGAAAAATCAAACATACCAAAATTTAAACTGTCATGCACACGTTCACCCTCTGGTAAGGGACAGGAAAAGACATAAATTGTACATAAAGATGGAAATACAATCCCAGTTTGCTGCTATGGGGCAGCACAGCTTTATTCTAGAAACTGCTTCTCTAAAGATGCTCCAGCAGAAGGACATGAACAGCTCCAGGAGACAGTTAAACCACTGAAGATGTATTTAATAATGTAAAAATCATCACCTTTCTCAAGCTGCATCCAGCACTAAAACACTTCCTAAAATATTCACACACTGAGCCCTCTTTTGGCTGTCCAAACATAGGAAATTTTTGCAGGGATCAGTCAATCCCCAATACTGTTTTGCACAGAATTATTAAGTTTGGAAAAAGTCTCCAAGATCACCAGTTCCGACCTGTGCCTGATCCCCACCTCATCACCAGCCCAGAGCACTGAGCGCCACATCCAGTCCTTCCTTGCACATCTCCAGGAGTGGCGACTCCAAACTGCCCTGGCCAGCTCCTGCCAATGCCTGGCCACCCTTTTCATGGAGAAATTCCTCCTGAATCTCTAAAGATAAGGCCCAGGCAGGTGCAGTGTGTTCTGCAGTTTTACTGGAACACCACAAGAAATCTCAGTCCTCAGTGGCTCCTGAGGCTGCCTGGAGAAGCTCCCACACAGCAATCCATTGTCCTTCTCACCAAAAAGGTGATACTGTCTTCAAGTCACACCGATGACATCACTTGAAGATGCTTCTGAAGTCTCAACCTAACAAATGTTCCTCCTGAACTACTTTAAATGATACACCGGAAAAATATCGAATATAAAGCATCAGGGCCCAGAGTGAATCTTGGGCAAAAGAAGGCATTTTCCACATCAATCAAGATCCTGGGAACAAGGGGAGATTTACATTAGGATTGAAAGGGCCGAAGGGCTGGGAGCCAGTGGTCTGTCTGTGCTGGTCAATACACAGAAAGGATTGTGTTAGCACCACTGAAAGAATAAATTATCGCTGCTTTTACAATAAGCTCTTCAAGAATGCAATAAAGAGTTCAGTGTGTGCTCCTCACTCAGGAATCCAAAACTTTTCAGTGAAGGTCTGGCTTGCAGCAAAGATAACAGCTGAAAACCAACCATCTTGACCTCGGGAAGCTTCATGACAATGTGCTAAAAAACAGGTGAAAAAATGCACAGGTTCCTGCTCCCACATCCCCCAGCCTCGAGCCCAGAGCCTTGAGCAACCCCAGGTTTAAATACTGAGAGTTCAGACCTGACGCTTTCAGACAGATCAAAATTAGAAGTGAGAAACGTCATTTTTTTCCTCAAGCCTCTTCCCTGTTGCAGGATTACTAATATTGAGGTTTTCTCATCTGCTTTCAGAGATAATTTTAAAATTCTTCTCCGAGTCAATGAAATCACGACAGGAAATTAAGAAAATATGGAACTAGGGAAGGAATTCTTACAATATTTCATACCCGCTCCTGACTTTGATGCACAGTATTGTAGGAATGTCTTCCCAGTCACGTATTTTCTTCTAAATCTGACAAGTTTCCCAGTTGTGGAAATAGCAAGTCACCAAATAAAAATGCCACTCTTTCAAGCTTAAAAGATAGATTTTAATTTGCATGAAATTCACCCAAGGCCAGGCAGAATGGGGGAGCAGAATGCTGGAATTTTTCCCGTCTGCACGGTCCACATGAAATCTTGGCTTTTTTAAGGACTCACAAAACCCTTCCTAAAAATAACGATAAAAGATGACAATTGTTGGCAGGGGTGGGACAAGCCCCACAGTTAACACAATGCCAATGCCAACCTCCAAAAATGCCAAACAAAAGGTCATGAAAAGAGTCATATAGAACATTTATATCCAGATTTGGTGTCAGTGCAACATCAAAGAGAGGTGCAGTTTGTGATCAAGGCTTGTGGCAGGAAATGGATTTGTGTAGCCCAAGTTACCTTTATTCTCTCTAAAGGTGAATCCACCAGGTGCTATTGTTTTAAACCATTCTAACATCCAATTCCTCAAAACCACTGTAGGAAAATGAACTACCAAATCACCACCAAAAACCAGCTGTTCCAAGCAGGGAAAGTTGGTATTTGTGCACATCCCCAGCCCAAGGAGCTGAAATCATTCCACTGCATTGTCAAAGTGCTGCTTCATTCCAGCTAAAGCCAGGTTTTCCAAAAACTTGCTGCAACAATCCTGAGCTACAGCTGAGTGAATAACTTGTAAGAGCTTGCTCCAGGAGGTGTGTGAGCCATCAGTACCAGCTCTGTTTATCCACAGGCTGCTCCATGAAGAATCCCAAACTGAGATCTGGGATCCAGTTGAATTAGTTCAGCTCCATAGAAAATGAGATTTATTTGATCCTAGCTGAGAACAAATGATTCCCACACAACGAGAATGCTCCAAAACTTTCCAAGATTTGGAAACAGGAAGGTAAAAAGCCCAAAAGGAGAGGAGAGTGTAATATCTGGCTGCTTTTCAACACCCATGATCACACACTGAGCCCTGAGAAAGTCAGTATCTTTCCCATTTTACCACCTTATCCTTTTTCACAAAATACATAAACCAAGGGAAGGAATGTGAATGTGGGAAGCAACTTGGGCTTTCTTCTTACTCACAGAGATACTGAACCAAACACAAAGTACTTTCTTCTACACTGGATCTTAACTCCAAGGTCAATTCATTGGCTTAAAATACAGAGAGGATGCTTCCCTGGTTCAAATGCTAATCTGAGGCTCAGGAAATCTAGATTCAATTCCCTGCCTCACCACATACTTCCTGTGTGACCTTGGGCCATAAATATTTCGGTGCCTCAGTCTTTCCATCTGTGACTGAGACAGTATTTCCCTATTGAACTGAGTGTTGTAAAGATAAATACATTAGGAAAACATCAGGAATCGCAGGCCACAGCCATACGTGGAGCGGGCTGTTGGGGAATTTATCTGTGTGTCAATATTCCCAATCAGGCAGCAGGGAAAGCAAGGAAGGGCTGCCAGTGTGAAAAAATTTAACTAGCACAGGACAGAGGGAAGACATAAAGTATCAGCAGAACGGAGAGAAACTGAAACCTCAATTATTAATTACAGAAGATGTCCATAATTCCAACCAAGTTTTGAAGAGAAACGAAACTCAGAAACCAGCTGGGCGAGCTGCTGGAGGGAGCAAATACACCTGCCAGCAATGCATTATTGCCCTGTTTTCGGAGATTTGCACAGGAACACCTCAGATTTGAGGTGGCAGAGGGGCTGCTGAGTCTGGGGGCAAAGAATTCCTGGAGACTGTCCCCGAAGGGAAGCACCCGCTGCTGAAGTCCCCAGCCCTTTGTGAGAGGCATAAATAGGAGTGGGCACAAAGTGGCCCCAGTGGGGTCCGCACTGCTGCTGCCCCAAGGCGGGGGGGGGGGGGACACAGCGGGAAGGGGGAGGGCAAAAGATGGTCACCAGCCAGGCAGGGGCTGACAGGAGTGACCTCCCCCTGCCCCGAGCCCAGGAGGAGCCGGGGGAGGTGTCTGGGACCGGAGCTGCGGAGCAGCCAAGGGGAACAACTACAAGGCTACGTGGCATTCGCAGGCAGCGGCTGCCGGGGAGGGAGCACGGGGGGGCGGCCAGGGGGGACCTGGGGGGGACGACTGCACATCGCAGCCCCTCCTGGCCTAAGAAACAGGAGGATAAGGAGAGGAGAGGGAAAGGAGGAGACCGAGAATCTGTGCGCTGGGGAGCGGAGCGGGAACCAGCGGAGGGAAGCGCGACCCGCGGCGCGGGCTGGCATTAACCCCATCCGGGCAGGCTCAGCCGGGAGCCCCCGCCCGGGCCCCCCCAGCACCGGGGGTCCGGTTAGCAGCTGCTCCCCAGAACCCCTGTACCCCGCACCCGCCGGGTCTCCTGGGGGGATGCCCGCGCCCCGCAGGGCAGCGCACCCGGACAGACCCCGGCCGTCTGTGCCGACACCCTGAGCCCTGCCTGCCCGGCACCCCATGCGCCTCGGGCACTCCAGCCCACCCCGGGCACCCCACCCTATCCCAGGCACTCCATCCTACCCCATCCTCGGTACCCCATCCCACTACCACCACCACACCCCATCCCAGGCACACCCCATCCCACCACCAGCACCCCATCCCATCCCGGTCACCCCATCCTCCTCGCGGTACCACATCCCGCCCCATGTCCCGGGACATCGGATCCCCCTGGATCCTGCCCCCACCTGCCCCGTGCGCCACGTCCACCCCCGAACCTGCCTCATACTCGGGGCTGTCCCCCGCCTCAGAACACCCTTCCCGTCCCCGGGGTCCCGCCTGTCCCTCCAGCCGCCCCCGCCCGGCTCCGCGCCGCCTACCGCCCTCCGCTCCGCGGGGCTCCGCTCCCGGCACTGCCCACCGCGCCCCGGCTGGGCACCGCCGCTCTCCGCCGCCCCGGGGAGCAGCGGGGACCGGGGAAGGGGCCCCGGAGAGCGGCCCCCGGCGGTGCCCGTGCGCTCCCCCCGGCACTGACCGTGTGCCCCGCGGGCTCCGCCGCCTCAGCGCCCGCCGCCCGCCCGCGCCGCCATCATGGAATGCGCGCACCGCGCCTGCGCCGCCGCCGGCCGGGGGCGGGCGGGCGCGCCAACCACAGCCGGCGCGGATCCGCGGCTCCCGGACACTCGCGCCCGCCGAAAGCTGCGCGGGGGGGGCGGCCCCCGACGGGGGTGGTGGCAGCTGGGGGCGGGTGACCTGTCTGGGCACTGTCTGTGCCTCACGGACACCGCCCGTCCCCCCCGGGCACTGCCACCCCTGCACACCGTCCCCTGGTCACTGCCTGTCCCCCCTTGGGCAGTGTCACCCCCAGACACTGTTTGTCACCCACCAGTCAGCCCAGTGCTCCACCTGTGTCACCGAGCCGCGTTCTGCCCCCCTCGGGGGTCTCCAGTCTCCATCCCCCCCGTGCTACGACAAGGATGGGTGGGGGGTTCCACCTCCCAGCCTGGGGCGTCACGTGCCTGAACCCTAAAACTGTGTCATAACACAAAAAGCATCCGTGGTGACAGCATGAAAGTGAGGGGATCACCCCGACTGAACCGGCAAAGAGAAGAAGGAGGAGATGTTTCATTGCTGGTTGTGCCAGGAGAGGTTTACTTGAATATTAGGGAAAAATTTATTTGCGGAAAACATTGTCAAGCACTGGCACAGGCTGTCCAGGGCACCATCCCACCCCAGAGGCCCCATCCCTGGAGGGATTCAAGATCCCTGTGGATGTGGCACTTGGGGATGTTGGGTTAGTGGTGGCCTTGGCAGTGCTGGCGAATGGTTGCACTCAATGGTCTTGGGGGTCTTTTCCAACCTGAATATTCCTGTTATTCCATGATCCTGTGTATCCTGACAGGCAGCTCCATTCCCCTGTCCAGCCCCAGAGCATCCCGAGCCCTGCTCCAAAGAGGATCAAGGGCAAGGGCTGAAAAAGCCCTCCTGGGCTGCAGACCCCCTCTGGCACATCCATTTTTTCCCTGGCAATTAATGCACCAATAAATCTTACTCTCTTCACCTTATTTCCACCAAGCAGTTTACACCAATATATTGCCATTGATGTGTTTTTAAAAATGTGCCTCAAACTTGCTTAAAGCACCAATTTCAGGGATATTTTGTGTGGAATTCAGCTCCATGTGGATGTAAAATAAATGTGACAGCTGTGCTTTTATACAAGCCCCACATAAACCGTGGATCACAGCAGACAAAGGTCACACTTGACATTTATATGCAATATAATAAATGTGTATGTGTGTATATATATCCATATAATAGACATAGAAAGACTAACCTTTTAAAATGAATGGGCTTGTGTTTACCCCTGGATTGATCTTAGATGTGTTCATAATGAATGTAGAAAATTTTATGACAAATAGAAGAAATTGCCCCTTAATGAATTTCTCTCTGGAGACTGGTGGAAGGAGTTGGTTTGCCATAATGAACACCCTGTGCTGGACAGGACTAAAATAAGTTCCCATCCATCTTTTTCAACAAGCAGGCCCTGGTAAGAAAGGCCAGAAGTGCTGGTGGCTGCTGAATTTTTAAGCAATTAATAGTTTACCTTGTTAAATAAAGGCCAAAAAGCTCTCAGAATAAGTTTACCATTTATTTTACTCATATCGACCCATAAAATGATGAATATATTCCCTGCTAACTGAGAGCAAACTGCGAAAGAACATAAAATCTGTTGCATCTGAAAAGCAAAATTTTGTAGCTGAATCCATGGCCAATTCCAGGTGGAAAAGGCAGGAGAAACCTTTTCCTCCTAAGAAGATAATGGGTAAAAAATCTCTGCACTGAAATTTCCTCTTCTTTCTGCCCCTTCCACAAGTTTTCCAGCACACGTGTGACTCCTGGCCTGATTCTTTGCCCTGTGGAACAGTGTGGATCAGCACATCCCATGTTTTATTCTGGTTGATAAGAACGTATAAATTTGCCTGTAAAATAGATTGAAACCTTCAGACAAGGATTTAGGGGAAAAATAATCTGCTCCTTTGTTTTGAGTCTCACCATGCTTTTGTCCCTGATATTAAACTCTTACTTTCACTGGTGATCCCAAATGGAATTCTTTAATTCCAGCTCCCATTTAAGTCTGGAAACACCTCAGGAAATGTGGAAGACCAGGCCAGCACAGGACCCGGTGAGTGCAGGCCTGCTTTAGGAACAAAAAGTTGGTTAATAATTTCACCTTTGAGAGAATTCCTGGAATCTTCAGCACTGCATCTCAGGAATCTTAGAACTCCACAGGCTCTACCTAATCTGCAGTGCCCTGAGGATTTCATTCTGAAGTGAAATATTTGGGCTTAATTTTTGGGAGATCTCCTGAAAGAGACCCACCAGATGGGATTTGGAAATCTGAAACGCTTTGCACCAAATGAACTTTGCTGCTTCAAGCAGAACTTCAAGGACTGTTTTGACTTCCCAGGCTCGGTATTTATCCATTGCCAGCTAAACCTTACATGTTGTGACTGGTGGTGGTTGTGATCCCCTGTGGTGATGTCCTGTGCCTGATATCCAGAATAAAGGAGGTCCTTGGGAGGGAATGCTGAGCATTCTTTGCTCTGAAAGCTCCTGGACCCCCCAGCTTTGATAAGGACAAGAATCCCTTTGTAGGTAATAACACAGCGCGGAAAAATCCTTTTCCCCCAGGCTTTCCTTGAATCAAATTTTCCCCCTTCCATTTCCATTTAAAATGGCTCTTATATCCTAACAAGGTGCTCACTGGTCATTCCAGCAAAGCGGTGCAAAAACTTCTGGAGTTGGAGCTCGTTTCCAGTGAGCCTCGGGATGAAAGGTCTCAAAGCTGCGCACGCCCCACAGGCTCCAGGGCTCCTTTAAAACTCCAGCTGCTCCAAGTGCGACAACGATTCCCACACCATGGAAAAGAAATGACCCAAAGTTTGCTGCCTACACCCAGACTGCCACGGGATGACAGTGGAGGAAAGCTGTTTTTTTACAGCTGGAACTGGAAAGGGAGGTGAGGCTGGAGGCAGAGGCGGGATGTTCCAGACGGAAAAGCCACACGGGAGGAAATATTTGGCGTGAGGAGCACAGAGACCAAACTGCCTGGGAGGAAGGCTCTGATTAAATGGGTCAGGAATTACATGGAACAAGGCTGAGGGCATCTTTAACTTTATTTTGAATTTCCTGGAGAGCCACAAGGACCGCGTGAGGACAGCAGGTTCCACACACAGAGGCAGCAACGGGATTGGGAAAAGTTGGATTTTGAGGAAATTTTTGCCCAGACTGTCCTTTAGTCTGGAGAGGAAGAGGGCATCCAGTCGAGGGTGGATCCAGGCCTGGGAAGGAAGAATTAAAAATAGCAGAATATAAGATCAGAGAACACTCGGTAAAAGGAAAGGGAAAGAGAAAAGAAATGGGAAGTGGAAATGAGTCAGGAGGGAGGAAAGAGAGGACAAATGGGAAGAAATCTGGGCTTATAAAGGAAGGGCCGGCTCTGAAATGGAAAAGGGGAATTAAGGAGAATCTGTCTTTACAAAACAATGGCAAGAAGCAGTGCCAAAAACATGCTCATTCTTCCACTAGAAAATTTGGAATTGCAATTTCATTTTTTTAATTTGCTGATTCAACTGCTCTAGGTGAGTTAATACAAATAAACGGGCAAGGGGAAAGAAAAATATTAAAGAAGTGGAAAAGAAAAGCCTTTGACAGAGAGGGGAGAAAAGAAAGATAAGAGGAATATTGCAACTACAACATATCCCAGTCTGAACGTGGGTTGGGGAGCTTGAACAACAAAAACCTGGATGCACACCCCCCCTCCACGCCAACACCCCACTTATCAGGGGGATTAGCAGCCGTCCTGGAGTTTGAGTTCCAGCCCATAATAAAAATGTTTATTTTTCCATCCTTGGACTACAATAATAACCATGCTGGTTATTTGAACTCGTGTCTAGCAAAGCCTCCCCTCGCCTGCCTTCGCTGGGAGCTGCGAGCGCGGCCTCAGAACACATTCCCTCGGTTTTCCCTGGCTACACACAAACTCCTGCTGTGTGCTCTCCAGGAGGGAGCGGGGCAGGGCAGCCTGGCAAACAAACTTCCCTCAAGCAGCACTTTGCTGGGAGCTGCGCTGGCATCTGCAGGAGCAAACAGCGATGCTGGAGCAGATTTTCCACCCCTGTGTGCTGGCACGGCACCTTCCACACCCCGAGTGTTTTCTCCAGGGGGGGATCGGCTCCACAGGGAGCAAACCAGCACTGTGGGCTGTGCGTTTGGGAAGCAGCACAATGGGAAAAGCCTGAAGGGCACTGGGAGAGGGGGTTTTCCTCAAAGGTCGCCAGGACATGCCTTCTCCTCTGCAGGTGCCCTCATCCCTGTTCCTCGGAATCGCAGGCTCCTGGGATGGTTTGGTAGGGAGGGACCTTAAAACCCATCCAGTTCCTGCCATTGGCAGAGACACCTTCAACTACCCCAGGTTGTTCCAAGCCCCATCCAGCTGCTGTTTCTTTGCTGTTGAACCGCAGAAGCAAATCAACAGCAGCAGCAATGATTTAAGGCTATTAGACACTCACTGGACAAGCAGGTGACACTGGCACAGGGTGGTGCCAGCACCCATGACCAGTTTTGTCCTCTGTGTCACGAAAATTGATGTCATTTTAATTGAAGAAATTACACCGAGTTTGGAGATTTTCTTCTGGCTTCAGTAATATGGCCAGGACTCTCTGCCCTCGCAGTGGTTTTCAGCCCCGGTTCAGTTCTGGTGGTGCCTTACAGCAAAACAAGAGGTGTATTAAGAAGAAAATACAGGTGCTTGGCATCAGTATGGACAGGCTAGAATGGCCTGGCAGGGAAGCCTGGCAGGGGATGGAGGTGGACACCACGTTTTGCTGTCTGTGCTTCTTTCTCCAAGCAGGACCCAGAACCGCCCGAGAACCCTGACTCCACACCAGGAGCTCCTGGCACGGACCTTCTCCCATAAAACCCCACTGAACATCAGCCCTGAATCCACAAACCTGTTGGCACAAAGTCACCATAAAAACCAAACCAAGAGCCCCGCGCAGCCCACAACAAACGCTGCCGGTATTTATGGCTGCTGGAGGTGGCGAGGGATGAAGTTCAGTGCTGGGGAACACCTGGTTTATGATTCCTTCACTCTTTATGTGGCAGAGCCCACAAGCAAACACTGCATGTCCTGACCTCGAGCTGCTCCCACACCTCCCTCTGCCCCATCCTGCAGGTTGGAAGCACAGCAGGGGCTGTTTGGAAAAGGGAATTAAACCCTGGCCCACTGAAGATCTTTCTGTGAGCAGGGAGGAAAAGCTGAGCTCACCCTCATCCCTCTCCTGTGCAGGAGGGAGGGTGGAGCCCCCACCTTGCCACTGGATACCTGTAAATGGTAAAAACCTAGAGTAGGGAGGTTGTTCCTCACTTCTCTCAGCCCCAGTCTGGAGCTGCTGTCACGTGAGGAGAAGGCTGTGGAACACCTGCCTGATCTCTCCCACACACCTTTCCTACTTTCTGCAAGGTCTTTCTGCTCCGTTTCTCCTCAATTTATCCAGCAAAGGCCCCGATAGGAATCAAACATCTCATTTCAGTCCAGTTCCAAACACTGGCTGTGTTTACCCATAGTTCTAGAACTCTTGCACCAAGCCAAGAAGCAAACAAGAAAGACAAAAAAAAACCCAAATCCAAACAGGCTGAAGAACTCTGTGCCTCAAGAAAGTGTTGGGAACGGGCAGGTCCAAGCAGAGGCCTTGGGAAGCAACGTGGCACCTGCTGGGGCTTCTGCTCCAGAGCAGAACGTTCTGCTGCGGAAAACAGGATCTCCTGTGGGATGGAGCCCATCCTGCCTCGCTCCCTGGTGTTGCAACACCCCCAGAGCACAGGGAAGAGGCAGCAGCCATGGCAGCAGCGGGATGGCTCAGGAGCAGGAGCAGAGTTGCTGCCAGGTGGATACAGGGACAGTGCTCCAGCTGACCCAGCCACAGGGACACCAGGGCTGGGTCAGGCCTGCTTACCTGGGAATGTGCTCACAGTTCCGAGTAACTGGAGCCTCAGAAACCAAAACAACCATCATTTAAACACGTTAGAGCTGGAGGATCCTCGTCCTCGCTCTGGTGATGAAAGGAGAAAGCCAAAATAAGTTCATTTATAAGGCTCTTATAAATCAGAGTAAAGCTGTTTAACAAACCATCTCTGATGCGCTTTCCTGCTGCTCTGCATGAAGAGAATGTTTCCAGGATGCTACAGAAGCACCTGAATCCTCTGTTTTTATCCCAAACAGGGGATTTCACTCCCTGGGGTGGGCAGGGGCTCGTTTCCCTGCATGGAATTCAGCTGTGAAAGGTCTTTGGCGAGCAGAACAGGCACCAGAGCCAATGTCTGCAGAACAGAGAGGAGGGGAAGGGCAAAAAAAAAAAAAAAAAGGAAAGAAAACAAGCAGAATAAATCTGAATTGTAACAAAAATTACAGCCTGTATTGAAATCTCCACATTTGGAATTGATTTTTTCCATCAGACAAAAGGCTGAGGGTTCAGTTGTTGAAACCCTGATCTCTTCTTTAACTTGTTCTGAAGGGGCACATCCAGGGGAGCTGCAGGTGAGCCCTCAGCAGTGGAGGACTGATACAACCTGAAGTGTTCCTGTGTCAGGTGCAATGTGATGCTCCTCCCTTTGTTTGGGCTGTTTCCTTCCTGCTGAGCACATGGAGCAGCTTTCCTACCTTTCCACAGGTTCACTTGTTTTTCTGGTTGCTGCCCTTGTTTTAACTCCCCCCACCTGACTTTTAGGGAGTGAAAACCCATTTCCCACCACACTGGCAGCAAAATTTCCCTCAGCTCTGTGCATGGAAGGTTTGATGTCCATCCTTGGGCCGAGAGTGCTGGAAGCTGCGGCACCTTCGGGAAAAGCTGCCCATGCTCCATGATCTGCCTGCTCCCTGTCCACATGGGACTTCAATTGTTTCACTCCAGTTCTCCATTGTCTCTCTTCAGAGCTCTATTTCTTTCCTATCTGGCATTTTCCTCCCTGTCCCCAAACAACCTCTTTTACTTGCTCTCTCCTACAATAACCCCGTTCCTCATGATTGTTTCCATTCCCTTTTTTTTGTTTTATTTTTTATTTTTCACTTGATGGAGGCCTGGGGGCCCCTGCTCTGCACTGGGGGCTCCTCTTCCAGCCACGAAGACGTTGGAGCTGGAGCACCATCGGATCGGTGTCCTCAGCACTGCAGAAGGGACTCTCCCCACTCCAACAAGCATTTTATATCTGATATATATCAGTGCAGAGCCATGAATCAGGTCTGGGATGCAAATAAGAAGCAGCCATATGGCATGAGGCAGTTGGGAGCACTTCAGGCTAAGAGAAAAAAAAAAACAACCCACCCAGCAAAAGACAGAGATGCAGCTGTGAAGAATTCAAATATTGGCTCCTCCAGGAAACCTCCACGTTGTCTCCATTACTCAAACCTACTTATTTGTTTGGGGGTAATCATCTCCAGTTTGAGATTGGCATGGATCTGGTTTCCCACCCTCAGAGGGAAGGTCCAAGCACTGATATTCCATGTGAGGTGGTGGCACGAGGAGCATTTCTCAGCTGGCAGAGCAGATCTCCGGGAGACAACCTGTGAGTAGAATTATCGAGGACACTTTAGGAGAGAAAGCAGAAAAAAACCCCACACTGGCCCCTTCCCATCTTCCCCATCTTCTCTTGCTATGAAAAATCTTCCTCGCTGCCTTCCCTGCTGCTGTGCCTGGTGCTGGAGGCTGCTGGGAGTGGGGAGCTTGGGAAGCCCTTCCAAAGGCTCTGCTCCAGGAGCGCTGGCTTTGCCATTCCCCTGCTCTGGAGAAGGGACTTGGTGGCTCCAGAGGCTGCAAATGGGACTGGAGCAGCTGCCAGCTGGGGTCATCCATGGGGATGGATGTGGGGATTGTCTGTGATGCTCCAGCAGTGAATTTTCCAATCATCTGTGAGAAAAGCAGAAGGAATAAAGGGAGGTGGAAGTGGAGTATGGAGCTGTGACATTTCCTGGGATGTGCCTTGAAGCTGTCTCTGCAGGGCAGTGCTCCTGGCCACCACCCCTGGTGCTCATCCTGAGCTGGTGGTGAGCTCAGGATGAACTTTCCAGCTGGACAAGGTGGTGGAGAGTGGCGTGGTGCTCCAGCATCAACCCCTGCCCCTCTGCTTCACTTGCACACCAGGAATAAGTCACTTCCGGCACTCAGGAGTCCCGACTTGTTAGGGGTGAGATAATGGGTGAGATAAGCACAACAGGAGGAGGGCAAATTTGTGTGGGGGGTGAGAACTCCTGTGTGCCAGGAAGGGATTTGGGACCTCTGATCCCAGAGTTCCTCTGCCTTGGCAAGGGATGAGGTGGCTTCCAGCAGTGGCATTGCCCCATTCCCACCTCCTGAGACAATGTGTTTGAACCACCTCGTGCAGTAAAAAGCTTGGAATGACTCTCTTTGATCTTTTTCATGCTCAACATTTCTACTGGAGCCAGGGGAAAGCCTCCAAACATGGAATATTTGTACCTGGGAATGGTCTCCTGTGACCGGTCACCCCGGAGAGCCACCAAATCCTTCCCCCAGTGACACGTCACCTCAGTGCCTGTTCCAAAAGTTTCTCTAAAAACAAACACACGTTGAGAGAACTACAGGACTCTTGTTCCATTAAAAATGAAGCAACATGCTTTTCACTTCCCCTCTTTGCTGTTACTTCATCTTTTCTCCCCAAACGGTGCCAGCAGTGTCCTCGGGCAGCGCGTGTGGGACATGCGCAGGGCTGGCCTTTTGTCACGGTGTCACTCAGCGAGGTTTGTTAATCCCTGCTCTTCCCAAAGGTTACGTGGCTTTAAAATCCTCCTTCTGATGGATAAAATGCTGTCAGCGCCTCCTTAGGGGGCCCTGACTCCTTTAGCTTTGGGAAAAGGGATGGAAAATGCCTCACCAACATCAGGGTCTTGCTCAGCGTTGCCTTTTCACCGCTGCCCGTGGTTGTCCTATTAATGTATTTATATATAAAATCAAACAAAATCAATCAATAAAAGTCCTTAAATATAGATCTCTCCATCCAAAAGGAGCCCAAACTGTGTTTGTGTGAGCTAGAATGGCAAGGTGGTGCTCTCCTGTGGTGTCGCTGTACTGAACTTAAGGAAAAGCCCCTGAAGTTCAACATAAAATAGAAACAAAAATATTCCCCAATTTACTATTTTCTCAGCCCAAATTCTCCCTCTCCCTACAACCCCTGCAGCTTGTATTGACATAATTCTTGTAGTTTGGATAAAGAGCTGGTATTTTGTCAAAATTTCAATTTGCCAGGGAAAGCAGGGATGAAGCATTTATGGAATTACATTTGGGGTAGAAACTTCAGCTTTAACTTTGCGTTATCACTCTCCTTGGCTCATGGGAGGGCAGTATTTTTCTGGCTGTGTTGTTTTTCTAGCTTTGGTGGCTAATCAACCATATTTCTACTTTTCCCAGCTTCCTTCTAAGAGTCACTTTACCCATGAATTGTGCCCTCTCTGAGTATGAAGTGTAAGAGCTGCCTCCTCCTCCAGCAGTCCTTGTTGAAACACAGTTGTTTCAGAGGAACATCCAGTAGAAATAAACAGGGAAAAATCAAAATATACAGCTCTGCTGAGGGGTCAGTGCTGGTGGAGGAGGCCACGAGCTCAGGCACCTCGCTGGAAGCTGTGGAGGCTGATGAGATCCGTGCCTGAGTTTACATAAGCTCAGTGTAATATCGGAGGTTTGCTGGGGTTGTTTCATCAGCAGAATCCCCACCATGGGAAAGAGTCACCATAATTAGACATTTAATTTGAGTTGAATCATTGGTGCCACTTTCTGCGGCTCTGGGTGCTCCTGCTCAGCACTGCCCAGTGCTTCCAGTGTCCTCTGCCACGGGCAGATGCACCAGGGACGTCTGCTGGTGCATCAGAACAACCTCGGATTCTATTGATTAGTTTTAGTTTTAATTACAGTGGGAGCAAACTCTACCGTCAGCTGGTGTGAGTGGCACAATTTGGATCTGAACAGGCTCCTGACAGATCCCAGGAGGATCTACCCTGGGAGCTGAGGATGTGCAGGACTGTCCCCCAGGGCTTTGACATCCGTTCCTCAGCACCTCTGTTCCATTAGTTCACATCCTTGAGGGCTCTTTTTCCTCCCACAGGATGTGATTAACCCTGACTGGAGTCATCACACTGCATCCCGAGAGGAAAATCCACCTGAGCTCAGCCTCTGCCCCCCTCCAGTCCTGCCCAGTCTGGGATTCCTCATGCATGGCTTGGGAATCTTCTCCGGGACAGGTCTGGACCACCTCAGCACTGGGGCTGGGCTGCCCTTGCTGAGGGGTCTCAGCCTTGCTCCAGTCTCTTCTCTGGAGCTGGGGACCGCAAGCCCTTCCCCACAGGTGAGGATGCTGCTCCAGGTTTGTAGGGAAGCTGCTGCCCTGCCCTTCCCACCGGAGCACTGGGAAAGGGCGAGGAGGAACCCAAAGCAGCTCTGGAGTCCTGTGAACCTCTGGCACAGTGAGTCGGGGTGACGAAGGACGTGAGGATTGTGGGAGGAGATGCTGCTGACAGGAGGCAGCGGCTCAAGGCCAGTTTGGGGGAACTTTTCATTCCACTTTCCTTGAAAATTCGTGGTGAAAGGGCAGTGTAGCATTTTCCAGCCCTCACTCACGTAAGCAGCTTCCTGCCGTGAGTAATGTGGGGAGGACAGGGCAGAGAGAAGGGGCTGTCTCAGGGTTACTCAGAAAGGAAATAAAGCCTCTGTGATCCTGGGACAGATGCAATTCTAACAGTCCAGCCACAGGCTGCCTTTTGCAATAACTGCTCCCAAACCCAGCAGCTTCGAGTCAGCCTTTTGCAGCGTCCTGGGCTGGCCGGACAAAACACCTGCAGGAACCTCCTGTCCTGTGTGGAGAGAGATTCCCACAGCAGGGACATGGTGACATTGTCCTAGAACCCTGCAGATGTTACTGGGGGGCTCATGGGGCTGCAGGGAGCCTTAGAATCATAAAATACCCTAAGCTGGAAGGGACCCACAAGGATCAGAGTCCAGCTCCTGGCTCTGCACAGACCCCCCAGCAATCCCACCCTGTGCACCCCTGGGAGCGGTGTCCAAGCGCTCCTGGAGCTCTGGCAGCCTTGGGGCTGTGACCATTCCCTGGGGAGCCTGGGCAGTGTCCAGAACCTTCTGGGGGAAGAACCTTTTCCTAGAATCCAGCCTAAACCTGGCCTGACACAGCTCCATCCATTCCCTGGGGTCCTGCCCCTCTCACAGGGAGCAGAGATTGGAGCTGCCCCTCAGGAGGAGCTGCAGCTCCTGAGGAGTCTCCCCTCAGTCCCCTCTTCTCCAGGTGGAGCAACCCAAGTGACCTCAGCCTTGCTGAATTTAAACTCAAGCAGATCACCAGGGAGTCGTGCTCCTCACAAATAAAGGGATTTTAACAGGCCAAACCCAAACCGAACTCTGTTTAGTCTTTGCCACCCCCAGCAGAGACCTGCAGCAGTGATCCTGGACTTGGAGTTTTTATTTATGATGAACATCGTGGGATTTTGCTACCTCCTTCTATCCCCAACCCGGTGAAGATCCATAGGAATGTATTTATTGACCTAACAAAGGGCCCTTGCTTTGCTCCCGGAGCAGCCTGGTTTCCTCTGAAGCGTAAGAAACCACATTGACAGGAACAAAACGGGCACATTTCCCCCTCCAGTGAAGTCTGCAAATATTCCAAATAGCTGTTTGTACGTGTGGCCGCTCGCAGAGCTGGAATTAAGAGTTTGGGAGAAGCAGGATTGAGTTCCCAACCTTGCTGATCCCAAGAGGGATTTGTAACCCCAAGTATCAGGCTGGGCTTTTCATCCTCGGGTTTGCTTTCAGCAATGTTTCTAAGACATTTTATTGCTTACTGAATGTTTCAAAGACATTTTAGTGCTGATGGTATTTTAGAATCTGATGGGCTTTCCTTCATTTTTGCTTCTTAATTTTTGCCCCTTACCAGGTCATACCCTGTGTAGGTGAAGGATTAAAGGGCCTGGTGTTCTCCGTGCTGCCACGTGGGAGAAACCCCTTTCCCAATGTCAGACCACAGTGGAAATGGGGAACAAAAAGCTAAGTTAAGATTCAGCTGGAGAATTAACTCCTGCTAAGGGACCCAGAGCTTCTCAGTGCACAGATCTCTGGGGAATCCAGGCAGTGGGAATGGATTGAGCCCCTCCAGCCCCAAAATACGTGCCCAGGGATGGGGGGGTGGGAAGGGGGGGCAGGAGGCACCATGCTCAGAGTGGGAATGAGAGGAAATCTCTCTTTATTGCTAGTGCTTGGACTTTATTGCTCATTAAACTGAAGGGCTGTTGGCTTCTCACATCCTGCAGGAGTTTTATGGGGAAGCAGTTTATGGAATAAGGGTGGGCTCATCCCATGGGCAGTTTTTGAACTTCCCAGCTGTGCCTGTGGGGCAGCTCCCTTTCCTTTGGTGGGAGACAGGCAGGACCATTCCATTGTCATATAGATAACCAGTGTCTGGCAGAGCTTTTCACCCACAGCTGTACTGGTTTGGTCAGAAATAACCCTCCCAGACACACCCAGGCCAAACTGTCATGAGGAGGTGATGCCCAAGGGCTGTACTCACCATCAGCTCCCAGATCCATACTGGGACAGTCATCCTATGGAAAATCAGTGGTTTTTAGGCAAAGTCAAGTGTGCAGTTGGAGCCCAAGGCAGGAGGAGGACACTGGGTCCTCCCGTGGCTGTGTCCTTCCCAGCTGGAGCATCCACCCTGAAAAATAGGAAAAACCAAAAGGAAAGCAGAGAGGGAAACCCAAAGATTGTGAAATAAAATGCAGGCAGGGGTGGGAGGGGAGGAACGAGGGGGTCAACACCAGAGGAAGCAGGACAGGAGAGGAGCTGGGGCTGGACTAAATAAAAAGAGGAAACCTCGGCAGCCACAGGCGGCCGCTCCGGGAGTGGCTCAGCACTAGGGGACACCCTCGGACCAGAAACTGCAGCAGAAAAAGCCCAGTTTCAAGCAAAAACTCAACCCATTCACTTTCGTTTTCTCTGTAGCTGCACCAGGGTGACACTTGGTCCCCTCTTCCCAGCTCCTGTCACGCTGCGCAGCCCCTAAAACCACCGCAACTCCTAACTTGCCTCATCCCAGTAACAATTCCTGTTTCTCTGCACAGCTTTCTCTCCAGGTTCCTACTCCTGAGCAAAACCTGCCCGGGATGTGCCGCCAGGGTGGCACTTTTCTGTGTCCCCAGGGCAGGGACATCGCCCGGCTGGCACCCACAGCTGATGGCAAAGTCCTTCCTCACCGCTCTGGGCTGGAGCTTTATAAGTGAACAGCCCCTGCACCTGCTTTGGGAAAAGCCCAGGAGAAAACGTTCCCTCAGAAGGTTTCCTCAGCAGAGTTTTCTGTGCAGGAACCTGGATTTGTGATGTGTCACCACACAAAACAGACAAAAAATGCCCCTCACCAAGAGAATCCCTGCCCTCCAAGTTTCTTCCAAATGTTTTCTGGCTGTAAATCCCAATTTATCCAGGTTCCAGCTGCTTTTTGTTGGGCTGCTCCACCTCTGCAAGGGCTACCAAGACCATCAGAAGTCTTGAAGCCCTTGAAGTTTTGGCTCTAACACGTCCCCAGACAGCAGCTCCAAGTGGTGGCCTGAATCCAGGGAAGTTGGGCTACGGCAAAGGCCAGTTTGACTGGAGCAAAGTAACTCCCCCAACATCTCAGCAACATCTGTGCTTCTCTAAGTGTTTATTACACCACCATAAATTATTATTATTTAGCAAATATTACACCCTGGTGCTGTGTGCAAGTAAAATTTTATTGTAGGGAAGAAGAATCTTTAACAGAGACTTTATAACAAGCCATAGAAAAAACAGTCATTAAAATTTCACTTGCAATGTTTCCATTTCATTTTCAGGAATGTTTTTTAAAACAGGCTTTCCTATTGCACAAAAAAAAGAGAAAGAAAAAAGCTGCCATTTCCTTTGCCATTACCATTGTCTCATTCAAATAAAAAAAAAGGCAAAGGGTTAAAAAAATACCTCTGGTACAATAAAAATGCTTTGCAATATATACATACATATATATATACACATTTAGCTTTACTGTTCAGTATATTAAACTTTAGGAATGGACATATTATTCCTGCATATTCTGAAACTCTGTTTCCCATGAGGATTTTTATTTACAGTTGCACAATGCCTTTAAAGCCTTGAGACACAAGTGGACTACTCAATGCTGACCCCTGAAAAGGAGTTTTAGCCAATTCTTCCACTTTTTCCCTGAAAAAATTGGAAATCCTTCCAATTCCTTTCCCTGAATGATTTGCAGTTCTGGCTTTGAACTCTTGGCTCTGCCCTCTGGGGGTTTATGGGGTCTCTAACTCTCCTCTACAGCAGCAGCTTTCAGCCCTCTGCCACTTTATCCTTCAAATTTAACAAAGGAATTTCAGATCTCCTTGGAAATTCACATTTGTCCTGCAGGTGAATTTGGTTTTTTAAGTGCCTTTTCTGAGCCAGGGCTGTGAATTCACACTCTAATTATGTGTGCAGATAATTTCTCCAAGCCAAACTCCTTTTGCTCACTGTTATTCTTCACTACTAAAACTGTTTTCTTTATTCCAGATAACATCGAGTAACCATATAATCATAAATACCATATCCAAACACACTTGCTGTTCATTTATCGACTCCTTCTCCAACTGAGAGCTTTGATCCTACAAGAATTTCTATTTCTGCTGGGATGTGTTGCAGATCTCTGGCCAGGCTCTGCTCCAGCAGAGGCAGGAGTGCTACCTTCCTGCAGATCTCCTGGAAAAGTACGGGAATGTTTCTCTCCATCTAAGAGTTTGAAGTTTTTCTTTACAGAAGAAACATGGCCCCATGTTTTTTCAGCATTACATCTCATCCAGACTCAGATTTTGGATCTCCAGCTCTTCCTAAAGATCTTTCCAAGGGCCTCGTGTTGCCTCTTTGCTGCCAGGTGTGGGTGAGGTGAACACTCTGGAACAGGATCAAACATCCTAGAGAGAGCTTTATTATTATTAATGTAACACCCTTGGCCAATAGTTGAGAAAGGCAAATCTGACTCTGAGCACGCAGAGCTCCACTTTTACCTAAAACTTCCCCAAAAACTGGAGCGATACTCTGAATTGTGCAGCCATCACTTCAGGACCAGTCCCACTGAAATAAGTTTCCCTCTTATCCTTCTTCCTGAGTTACCCTGCACAGTAGGATACTGCAATTTTACAACTGATCCCACAGATTTTTCTAGAAATCGGGAAAATACTGGCAAATGTGCTGCCCACCAAAGCATCTCGAGCTGCTTGGTGGGGGTGGGAGAGGGGCCCATCCTGATTTGCAGCCAAGGCACAGCCCTGGGAGCCTAAAACACACATAATGATCATAAAAACCAAAATGCAGAGGCAGCTGGGAGCAGGGCAGGAATTATCCCGACCTCGCTGTGTAAATAACTTGGCGGCTGTTTGAAGATCCAGTGAAAACTCTGCCCTCGTTTGTCAGGAGCTCCCCACCCGCTGCAAGCTTTGTTTACATTTCCCACTGGCTTGGGGAATTAATGCTCTTGGAGAGTTGTGGAACGAAGCAAATGCCCAAATACAGCCTTGGAAGGGGCTTTGGGAGTTCAGCAGCAGCTCCACAGTTTGCTGGTGGTGGCTGCTCTGTCCCATGTAGCTCTGGGGGTTCCAGGGGCTGCCCAGCCCCAGCAGTGGCTCTGCCACCAAGTACCACAAACCAGGGACTGTCCACAGTTATTTAACATCAACAAAGGCTTGCAAGCCTCCATCCCATCTTCTGGAAGAGTTCTGAGATCTCAATCCCCCACCAGAACTCTGAGGGGAAGGTTTAACCTCCTTACAGAGGGGCCACTGCTGCCCTTCCATTCTCCCTCTGGCTTTCTCCAAAGGGTTCCTCATCCTTGTCCTTCACAGAGATCTTTTTCCTGAAGGCTTGCGACAAGCTAGAGGAAGATGCCTTCCTCAGCGTGGTGAGTCTCTGCCGGAAGTTGCCCCCGGAGAAGAAGTAGAGGAGGGGGTCAAAGCAGCAGTTGGCAGCGGCCAGGGGCAGGGTGACGACAACGGCTTTCTGCAGGAACACGGTGTCCCCGCAGCCGGGGCCCCGCAGGCGCAGCGCGTGCAGGTGCACCGTGCGCAGGACGTGGTACGGCGTGAAGCTCACCAGGAACGTGGCGGTGACGATGACAATCATGCACACGGCCTTGCGGCGGTTGGCCTCGTTCTTCCGCAGGGAGTTCCGCAGCAGGGTCCGGATGATCATGGTGTAGCAGATGGTGATGACAATGAAAGGGAAGATGAAGCCCACAAAGAGGGCGATGAAATCCAGGATCACCACCAGGTTTGTCTTCTGGGAGTTCTCTGGCGGTTCGAAGCACTTGGTCTTGTTGCCATACTGGTACGTCCCGTTCCGCAGGAAGGGCGCGCTCGTCAGGGTGACAAACACCCAGATGCCAACGCACACAAACTTCGCCTTCTTCTCCGACACCAGGCTGATGTTGCGGACCGGGAAGACGATGGCGATGCAGCGGAAGAAGCTCATGGCCGTCATGAAGAAGATGCTGCAGTAGAGGTTGACGTAGAGCGCGTAGGATGAGAGGCGGCACAGGAAGTCGCTGAAGAACCAGTGGCCCTTGTGCACGTAGTAGATGACGCGCAGGGGCAGGGTGAGCACACACAGGAAGTCGGACAGGGCCAGGTTGAGCATGTAGACCTGGAAGGCCGTTTTCTGCCGGTAGGTGCGGATCAGCACGTACAGCACCACGCCGTTTCCCACAAAGCCCATGATGCTGATCATGGAGTAGAGCGTGGAGTAGACGCTGTTGCGGAAGTCGTCGATGGAGTGGTGGCACGACAGGTTGGGGGACAGCGCTGTCATGGTGCCCGGCTGAGGCACCAGCTCCTCCTGGGGATGGTGTCAGGCCTGGGGGTGAAAACTCAGGTGAGGCAAAGCAGCACAGGAAAATAAGTACCCATAATGAAATAAGAGGAAAAAACCTGTCATCCCACTAACGAGAGAGCTGGGAAGGGATGTGGATCTGATCCATCCCCCACTACATCCACCTTTCTTCACTCATAACAACTGGTTATGAGTGACAAAATGTGACAGTCATGGAATCGCATCACAGGACCATGGAATCCTTACAGCTGGAAAAGGCCCTTGAGATCATCAAGTCCAACCATCAAGCACCACCACCCCGATCACCACTAACCCATGTCCTGATGTGCCACATCCATGTGTTTTGGCACATATGATGGCTCCAGCACCTCCCTGGGCAGCCTGTTCCAGGGTTTGCCCAGCCTTTTGCTGAAGACATTTTTCCTAATATCCAATCTAAACTTCCCCTGGTGCAACTCAAGGCCAAGTCCTCAGGACATTAAATTACCAGGAAATCTCTTAACTCCTCACAAACTGAGGCAGCTACTCAGTAAAACAGCAGAGAGGGATAATGAAGGTGACAACAGCACTATGGAATTTAAAATAGGAGGAGCAGTCCTGGACCCTAATAACTGTTCAGCCCTGACTCTCCTCTTTTTTTTATTAATTTTCAGTTTCTAATGGTTCAAACGTGGAACCTCCCTTGCAGCCTGAGACCATGAAAAGCTGCAAGATCAGAACTGCAGGAAAAGAGCCAGCTGAAAAAACACGACACCACAACAACAACAAAAGCAGAAGCTGGGTCAAGATCAGCCATGACAACCCACAACTGTACCATGAAAATGCTCAAATTTGCTGTTAAATGTATTTTCATCCATAAAAATAACTTGGCAGCATTAGAGTTTCTGTCTGTCCCTGGGATTTACTGAAGTCAGGATTCAGAACCCCTCTAGGATGCTCAAGGCTTCCACGTGTCAGTCAAATTTCAGCTATTTTGGTGTTTGTACTCTTTCAAAAGAGTCCTTTGGTTATCTACAATGCACAAATGACCCAAAGCTCAGCAGGTGTCAGCGAGGGGACTGTCACCACCGAGGGTACAGGGGGTGATGTTCACTAAAAATCCTCATTGGACTGCACAAAGCCACCAGTCCATGTGTCAAGGACCTTTTATGCTTTAATATATAATGGCCTTAAGTCCAGCAACCAGCCCACAATTTAAAAAACGACTCAAGGTATTTGTCCAAAAGACAAGCAAGACTTGTTTTCTATTGAATTTCTAAACACAATTTGAGTTTTGCAACCAAAAGGAAACCTGGTGATCACAATCAAACTGCTCAAGTGTGAGAGAACATCACACCCAGAAATGTATCTGTGAAAAACAACAAGAATCCCACAAAACAGCATTTCCCAGCTGAGGGAAATCATATTTACATTTGCAACGTGAATTGAAGGCAAATATTGCTTCTGCCACTTTTTTATTTCTACAGTCACGGTTCACCAAACCATTTATTTGTGTGTTGGTGAATTCAGCTCACTGGGAATGTGCACAAGTGAAAGGGAACCACAAAGGATGAGAAAACGTTCCCAAAGGGAACAAAACCCTAAACAACTGCTATTCTCCCAGTCTGATGCAGCACAGATAAATCTAGAGTTTGTCATAGAATCACAGACTGGTTTGTGTTGGAAAGAACATTAAAGCTCATCCCATTCCACCCCTGCCCTGGGCAGGGACACCTTCCACTAGCCCAGGTTGCTCCAAGCCCCATCCAACCTGGCCCTGGACACTTCCAGGGATCCAGGGGCAGCCACAGCTTCTCTGGGAACCCTGTGCCAGTGTCTCAAAGGGAAAAATTTCTTTCCATATCCCATCTAACCCTGGCAGTGGGAAGCCATTCCCTGTGTCCTGTCCCTCCATCCCTTGTCCCAAGTCCCTCTCCAGCTCTCCTGGAGCTGCTTTAGGCACTGGAAGGGGCTCTGAGCTCTCCCTGGAGCCTTCTTCTCTCCAGGTGAACACCCCCAGCTCTCCCAGCCTGGCTCCAGAGCAGAGGGGCTCCAGCCCTCGGAGCATCTCTGGCCCCCAGTAGATTACACTCAATTTAACTGCACAACTCAAAAGCACAAAATCGCTGCTGTCGCTCGTTCCAAGCACGAACACGAAGCGTCCCCATCCCGAGGAACGCTCCGGGCGCTGCATTCCCCCTTCGGAGAGGGACGGGAATGCCCCAAAACACCAAACGCCCCTCACAAGCCCCAAATCCGCTCTGCGAGGGGACGGAGCGGGGGCACAGGACAGGAATGGAGCGATCAGCCGCTAATTAACGCCGCAGCTCATTAGCGGCGCGGCTGCGCTCCGGGGGATATAGAGCGGCTCAAACTGGGACATGGCCAAGCGGCGGGCACCGAGGCAAAGCTCCCACCCCTCAGCCCGAGACCCCGCAGCCCCAGTGCAGCCCCAGTGCAGCCCCAGTGCAGCCCCAGTGCAGCCCTTACCGGAGCGCTGCGGGGTCGGAGCGGGCGCGATCGGTCCCAGGCGCGCCCCCGCCGCTCTTAAAACGGGGCGCGCCCCCGGCCCCGCCCCCGGCCCCGCCCCGGCCCCATCGTGACTCCGAAACCTTCAGCTTTTCCAGAGTTTTCCCACCTTCCTAGGAAATAACACTTGAAAGCATCCCAGCCGTGCCCACGCCCCCTAGTCTGGTGTGAACTGACGGGGTCCCCTCCCTGGTTTTGTTCTGGGAGTAATTTACTCCTGCTTGTAACTGGCAGGGAGCTCATCTCTGATATCAGAGCTAGCAACCTTGTTTAGAAATAGTTTTTATGAGACTTTTCGATTTTGGTCTCATCGGAGGGAAACCAGAATTCTCATGAATTTAGCAGTCTGTTCTTCCAGCATCCCAAAATACAGTTTATTTGTCTCTCTTTTTTTAAACAGCTGTGGCTTTGCAAGAAAAAACCAACCAAACAAACAAAACCAAAAAAAACCAAAAAAAAAATAAAAATAAAAAAAAAAAACCAAACAAAACCAAACAAACTCCAAGGCTGTATCAAATGAAGTATTACTTTTCTCAACTTCGAATATTTTAAGTGTGGGCTGTCCCACCCTGAATTTTCAATTAATTATATTGGCTTTCTTCTGAGGATATATGATATGCTGCTCCCACCTTTAGCTCAGGAGTTAGGGAATTCTTCTATTCTCCCATCCCCAGTGGATTTGGCTGGCATGTGGATGGTCACAGGGAGCTGTAGCCCTCAGGGTAGGGGGACACAGCAGCTTTTGTCTTCTCTGGGGCAGTGGGGAATTCTTTGGAGGAAGAAACCTTTATCCATGTGGGAACAGCTCCAAGTGGCACTGGAGCATCTGGAAGTGTCCAAGGCCAGGTTGGACAGGGCTTGGAGCAATCTGGTCCAGTGGAAGGTGTCCCTGCCCATGGCAGGGGTGAGACTGGATGGGCTTTGAGGTCCCTTCCCACCCAAATCATTCCATGATTCCATGAGCTAAGCCAGCCCTGCTGAACTCACCCTGTGGGTCACTCATGGACATCTCCCTGTCCTCACGGACATCCCTGGTCCCCACCTGGTGCTGGTGTCCCCAGGCTCAGCCTGCCCAGCTCTGTTCCAAGTGTTGGCAGCAGTGATGCCACGTTTTCCTGCTGTGAAGCCACCCCAGCCCAGCTCTCCCTCGGTGCTGCCATTGTGTGACCTGCTGGGAGGATTCCCAGCCATTTTCCTGCCCCAACTCCATTTTTATGGCAGCTTTTGGAGTTTCCAAGCCATGGTGCTGTGGATGTGGCAGTTTCTCTCTGACCTCGCTCTCCATGAAGAGTGAAGGTGTGTGGGAAGGAAATGCACCTCTTCCCTCTGCCCTTCCCAAGAGTTTCCCACCTTTCCTCACATACCCATGCCCAGGAAGCCTGTCCAGCTCCCAAGAGCTGCTTGGCAGCATACTGGAAACAGTCAAATCACAGGATCATGGGATAATTCAGGCTGGAGAGGACCTCAGGAGATCTCTAGTGCAACTCCTGCTTGATCCAGGCCAGGCCAGGCCAGGCTGCTCAGGGCTTTGTCCCACCTGATTTTGAAGACTTTCAAGGATGGAGGTCCAAGAGCCTCCGAGACTGGACAATTCCTTGCACTGCCTCCAATCTCCTGTGCTGGGAGCTGCCTCTGGAGTTTGCTTTATTTGTGGTGCACATTCTGCTTTTACTCCATTCTGCCATTCCTTCTGCTTTTTTTGGTACCTTTTTTGGCCATTCCTTCTGCTTTTTGCTGCTCAGTTATTCCTTCTCCTTTTTTTTTTTTTTTTTTTTTCTTTTTGTTCCCACTTCTTTTTTTTTTTTTGCGGTTCCCTTTTCTCTTTTCTTTTCTGCCTTTCACTCTCACGAACAGGAAAATTTCTAGTTGCAAAGTCAGGCTGAGGTTGCTGTGGGATCAAGGAGGCTGCTGCTGCTCCAGATGGATGAATTCCTGAAGGAATGAGGGTGAAGAAGACCCCAACAAAGTGATCCCCATCAGTTCTGATAAGAGAAATGTGATGCTGAGGCTGTAACACCTCTGATTCCCTTTCCACAGGACAATGGGATAAGGAATAAAGGCACAAATGAGGCTTTGGAAATCTGTCTGGGACCATCCAAATCTGGAAAAAACCTGACCATGCTTTAGGGTTGTCACTTAGCACTGACTGACCCTCCATTGCCTTCTCCCCTGGCCCTCAAATTCCTGCAGCTTCAGCCAGGCACCAGATTCCAAGAAGTTGAGCCTTTCCTCAAGTATCCCAAACGCCATTGATCCAGCACACTGCTTATCTCTTTACTGCAGGACTTCCAGACAACTTCCTAAATGCCCAAATGCTTCCCAGAGCGAATGAAAAATCCCTCCAGCATTGGCAACTTCTTCCACTCTGGCTGTTTAAGAAGGGGAGAGCAGAAAGGTGGGGTTTAGTGTGGAAGCAAACACCTTGTTAACAATGTTGCATTCTCTTTCCGCTCCTGTGACTTCCCAAAATAAGTCCTTTCTCTTGGAATCTTGTGGGATAAGGATGGTGTCCCAGCTTCAGACCTGCCCCAAGGTATTTGGCGTGGGCTGGGCTGTGTGACACCGGCAGGGGACTCCCAGTGGCAATGTCAGCTGCAGGATTTCTCCAGAAAAGCAGGACTGTGGTGATGCCTGAAATCGGGCATGGAGACCTGGGAGTGCTCTGCCTGCCCTGATCAGCTGGACTCAGCCATCCCCACGTGGAATGTGCGTGGCTTCAGTCGTCATCCCAGGAATGTCCCTCCTGGAAGTGAAGTAAAGCACAGGAGGAAAGCAGAAGGGAAAAAAAGAGAGGGAAGGAGGATGGAAAGCTTTTGGTGGGGGTTAATGAGGGGAGTGCACTGGAACAGCGCCCCTGGATCTGGCAGGGATGCGCTTCCACTGCGAAGGGGTGGGAAACCGGAGGGAAAGGGGAGGTTTGGAGGCGTCCCCCCAGTGTGAGTGGAGATGAAGAGCCTTTCAATGCAATGAATCCTGTGTCCTGAAGGCCGGCAGCCCGCAGTCATTCTGAAACAGGTGCGCTGTGCTCCGGGAAGTGCTGGCTCAGGGCCATCCCCCCCGGCGCGGAGGCGAGCCCGGAGTCCGCCCCGGGCTGCCTGAGTCGGCGTTTGGGTGACACAAAACCACACGGAGGAACGACGCTGTCAGCAGCTGCTGTGCGATGCCTTCGGCTCCCTCCTCCTGTGCTTCCCCTTATTTGGGGAAGTCATTTCTGCTTGCCAAGGATGTGGAATCCCTTTGCTGTATCAGTCTGCACGGCTCCCGTCCCTCAGTGGGAGCTGCTTCTCCAGTGGATCAGCCCTTATTGTCAGCTGAACGTGGGTCTGTTTGTTTCCTGGGCTCAGCACAGGGAATTCACAGAATCACAGAATATTCTGAGCTGGAAGAGACCCACAAGGATCATCGAGCCCAGCTTTTAAGGGAATGGCTTATCCAGGGATCAAACCCATGCCTTGGTGTTATCAGCACCTGGCTCTAACGGAGGGAATCTGAGTTGATGTCCCACTTCCAACACTGCCCCCATCTCCCCTTGGTTTTTAGGGATTGATATTAATGAGTGACCCACCCTCGCAGCTGCAAGAAGCTGCTCCATCCCAAGCCATGAGGCCGACAAAGCTCCCTATTCCCTGGTTTTTGTGGGAGACCAGAGCTGGGGAACTTCCTACGAAGGGAACTTCAGCCCTTGTCACTCAGCCCTTCAAGTCCTACTACAAATACAACTTTTTGAGTGGCTGCTGAGGAAAGAGGACTGAGAGAAGATGGGGAGATGGTTGGACACCCTCAGCATGGTCTCCAATCAACATTTTCTGGGATAAAGCTCTTGCTCTACTGAGATGAATAAAATAAATTGTTCCCAAGACTGAGTGCAAAGACCACATTCAGCAGTCCCACCCTTGTTATCCCAAACATTTGGAGAATGATGCTCTTCTGTCACAGGCACTGATTTCTCCCCAGGAAAAGAGGTGGGGATGGGGATGGATGACAAGTCTGGGAAAGGACAAGGGCATCCATCAGGGATAACTGATTGTTTCTGTTTCCCTGACAGGGTTTTCTCTCAAAATGCAAACCCAACAGGGAGAGTTTGCATTTTCTGGGAAGTGGAGCTGACAGGGTGTGGGGACAGGGACAGGGCTGCCCCCGCTGCCACAGCTCCTGGTGCTGCAGTTCCACTCCACCCTAAACTGATCCCCTCCAAGTTTGGAGGGAGCTTTGGGACAGAGGACAGACATTTCAGGTTCTTCTGCCAAAGAAAACTTCTGGAAATAGGGCTTTTAGGGACCCTCAAACCTGCTCCGATCCTGTCACCTTGTGCAAATGGAGAGGATGTTGCAATCAAAGGATGATTCGTGAGGCCAACCTCCAGACAAGGACCCTGAGCCATCCTTCTGCTGTGGTTGGGTTGGTGAAGGACCCGGCATAGCACGGGAACTGACCCATGTGCAACCAGCTGGTCACACTCTACATGTGGATTCGTGAAAGAGAAGGCTTGAATTTGTACCTCTCCAGCGTCATTATGGGATGGGCTGCACCGGGCATTGAACACCTCCGAGTCCAGCAGTGCTGGGTGCCAGGAAAAGCATCCCAAGTCCCTGATCGACCACCTCAGAAAAATGTTAAAGCCTTCACAAAAGCCTTTGAACTGCTGACTTGAAAAGCTGCATTTCCTTGATTGGGGTTTTTTTGTGGTTCCAATGTGTCAGCCTGTGAGAACAAAGAGCCACTCTGGCAGGAGATGCTGTTCTGATAGAGCCCATTGCTGCTTCCCCTTCCTGTTTTTTTACACGAGAGCTGCAGCAGATGGGGCAGATAGGGCTGGGTTTGAGCTCTGCCTCCAGCCTTTCACAAGTCCCAACGGCTCAGGGAATGTGCAGCAGCCCTCTCAGATGGAACAGTCAAGGAAAAACAGCCTGAAAACGTTTTCCCATTCCTGATGGTTCCTTTATGAGGAGCTGGGAAATTCTATGAATGCTCCTGGTTTTGTAGAACTGATGGAAAATCTGTATTATGTCCAAATCTCTCCAAATTACTCTTTCACCCTAGTATTTTTTTCCAGAATGGGACAGACCTAAAGGTGCATTATTGACCCTCAGGCTGGAACTGGGTGTGAGGGTCCTTGCAAGTCACCAGTGACTTTAACCCTCCCGACGGGGCTAATGGGAGCCTTTCTCACCCACAAAAGCAACATTTTAACTCTCTGATGTTCATCCTTTGACAGCAGAGTTTTCTCGCCACAAACCCCACAGAATTCTTTGTCACTGGAAGATGAGAACGCAAACATCCCCCCCGGAAATCTCAACAGTACAAAAACAAACATTCCTCATGGAGAAAATTTGCTTTAATCTTCTTTTGGAAAGTAAACTGAAAAGCCAGAAATAGCCTGTGCCAGTTGGCATTCCCTTTTGGGAAAGGCATTGGAATAAACAGCATGAATATATGAGGATTTTTGGCATCAATATTATTTTCAGGGCTTGTAGCACTTGGAAATTTGTTCAAATCTAAACAGAGAGGCAAATTCATCTTCATGTGAACTCATGAATCATGGAATAGCCAAGGCTGGAAAAGAGCTCGAAGATCCCCAGAGTCCAGCTGTCACTGGTGGCAGTTGACACCTGTATTTATTTACTGTATCTTGTGATAGAACATTGCTGCTCAGGCTTTGAGGATGGCCAGAGAATTATCTGGGACATAGCACACACCCAGTATTTTCCACAGAATCCCAGAGATCATGTTCAGCATCTCGCGTTGGAATAAAACTGCAGCCCCTGCCAGAGGCTTTTTCTCAGGAAAAATCCATCAGGATGCAAATCCTGTCTTTCACTAGAGCAGCTCCATGTTAGTTGTGGGGAAACATCCATGTGGAAATCAGATTTTCCTTAAAAGTATTAAGAAGAAATGCCTGGTCAGCTAAACCTCCATAATTAATCTTTGATGATCAAACATGTTTTGCCACGGGATGAACCTTTTAATTATTCCCATTTTATTTTATTTGCACCTTTGCTTTCTGTTCTCATTCCCAGTTTTACCCTGGGAAGACATGGGGAACACAAGGACAAGACCAACTTCTCAGGAGAAATCTCATTTTTCAGTTGCTACGCATTAACCACCAGGAGACCTGGAATCACGGAATGATTCAGGTTGGAAAACACCCTGAAGATCATTTATCTTAGCCAAGCCAAGACCATGTGCCCAAGTGCCATTTTATTTCTTTTTAGGGTGACATCCCTGGATTTCTGGCTGTATTTATGTGGTAAAATGATCTGCACCAGGGGGATGATTCTGTTCCTGACTGACAGGGAAAGCCCCATGTCCACATCCAAACTGAGATCACTTGGAGCAGCCTTGGAGCTCAGTCCTGGGCTTCTAATTCCCAAAGAAATACAACAGGTATCGGGTGGACCCTGTGTGAATGGGGAGAGAGATAAGATCTTGGAAGGATATCATTAAAAACCAGCCAAAGTAACATGGGAAAAGCCTAATCAAGCTCTCTGAGAAAGGAGAAGGCATGGTGGAACCTGGGGCTGGACACACCCGGCTTCTTCAGCCAAGGGAAGTGTCAGGGCAGCCAAGGCCAACCTGAAAATTCAACTTTGGAGCAGAATGAGCTGGAGCACACAGCAGCAGCAACAACATTCTGGTTCCTCCACCAGCTCTTCGAGGGCAGGGTTTGCAATTGCAGCATGAGAGTTGGAGACTAGAACTGAGCCCTCCAGAATGACGGATCTGGAGCATCAGATATGCAAAGTGTTTGGTTGAGAGCACCACACGAAGGAGTGTCAGAAGCTTCCTGTTCTTTTAGCATTCAAGCTCTCATCTTGATGGTTTAGGGTTTTTTTTGTTTCCTTGTTGACTTGAAAGGAAAAATGCAAAGAGAAAGCCCCTGATGGGTGATGACTTAACCAGGCCCTTTGTGCAGAGCTGAGGGCAGATAAGGACACCCCACGCACCAGGAATTTGTGAAAAGATGTTCCAGTGCCCACCTCCAGCCCTCCTGCAGCTCTGCTTCTACAGCAGATTGCGGCAGATATCACCAGAAATCTTCATGAAATCGAAGTTTTGGTTTTAATCGTTACAACCTCTCATTTCCTGAATGTCACCAATAGAGCTGCCTGAAAATAATTCACATTTTCCATCAGATCGAGGAATTGTGTGGTCTGCACCACCCTACACCACCACACTGAGCTGCTTGTGCTTCCATTTTTTGCTCCAAAACTTCTGTCCCATCCTTTCTGCTTGGATTTCATGCTGTGTGCTCTCAGGCTAGGCCAGCTATCAGCTCCTGATTGGCCCAAAAACGCTTCCTCTGGGCTTTGAATCATCCCTCAGTTACATAAGTGCCTGCTCTTATCTCCTGTGCCAAGAATGGCTGTTTGGGGTTTCTCACTGGAGAAGGTTTTTACTCTTTTTCTGCCAGGATTCCACTGCTCTGTGCAGCCCAGGCCCATAAAATGCCAGGAGTAGGCTTTAGAATGGAATATTCACCTGGGTTGGGAAAGGACAGGGGAGTAGCCAAGGCAGCCTGAGGGAAAGCTTTCTTCCTAAAAATATAGTATATATAAAATTCTATCACACGGAAGATCGTCTCCCTTGACATCAGTGATGTCTCAAAGGTGCTCCAGGAGGTGGTGGAGGCTGGGGACGATCCCAGCCCAGGCTGGTGTCCATGGTGTCCCTGCTGGGGACAGTCAGGACTGGGACCAACATTCCATGAGTATTGATCTCCAGTTCAGTCCAGCAGCAATTAAATGCATAACTTAATATTAATAACTCAAATATTTGTATGTAAATACAATAACTTAAAGATTTATGACCATGTTGAGGCTGAGTTCAGGCAAGTTCAAGACCAAAGAGAACGTGGCTGTTCCCATCCATCTGGAGATGCCACAGAACACAAAAATACTGCCAGCAAAGAACAACTCTGATGGGGGGCATCATAAATAACTCACCCTGATATCGGTGGAGCTTTTGCAAAACTGGCACGTGATTCTGTTGGAATTAATGACTTTTTAGCCCTTTCCAATGGACTTCCAAGTGCTGAGAAGCAGGGAGCTGAAGGATTCCTGCATCCATCACCTGGTACAGCCTGGAGCTCATCGCCCATTGCCAAAAAACACCTGAAACCCCTCTTTGTGCTGCTTCTGAGCCATCATTTTGTGAGTTAGAGAGGTGCAGCTCACTCCAGTCAGTGCCACTGGTGGATTCGGGTCTTTCCCCAACTTTCTTCAAGCTCCCTGAAATAATGTTTATGAGATTTTGTTTCCTTTTGGCCACACTCTGAGGACTCACAGATATAAATCACCCCAGCACAGCTCGCTCTGTTTAGTCTGTGTCTTGTCTGTGTCTCAAAACCCCGTTGGCTTTGCAAGGTCAGGCCTTGGACTGACCCCCACCCCCTGCCCCTTCTTGGGAGAGTTCAGATTCTGTGCAAACTCTCTGCAGTCTCGGAGATTTCTGGCTGCCTCCTGCTCCCTGCAGACCCTATATCATCAAAATTGCCTTTCTTGGCCATCTGAGGCCCTCTGAGTCACACGAGCCCTGCTTCTGTTGAGCTTCCAGGCTGACAACTGATTTCTGCCTTATCTTGTAATTTATCCATCTGCATTCAAGTCTCTCCATTGCTTCAGAAATCAAATTTCAGCCTCTCATCCCTGCCTTCAAATATTAGAACAGCATTATAGAAGCATCAGGCAGATGTTTTCCTGGCTCCCAACCTTTCCCTGCAAGAACCACAAGCCATTAGTTCAGCTGAAGGCTTGGCTTTCCTCGTTATTTATTTAGTTGTGCTTTATTCCCATTATTCTTTCTCTGCTGTGTTTTCCTTCTGATTTTTCCCACAATGCTTTTTCCTGAAGCACAGCAGGGCTCCATGGAAAGGGAGCATCAGTATTTAGATTTTATTTTTGTTTTCCAGACAGATTTGGGAAGGAGTAGCTGGTCCAGCGAATCCACCAGGCTGTGTCAGCACGAGCACCTGGCTCATCCCTGCCATGGATCTGCTCCCAGAACTTCTGGCTCTCCACAGCCACTGCCAGGAGCAACAGGTGGCTCACAGGTCCTATTTTCCACATCCCACTGCTCTCTTCCAAAGAAAGGGAAGAACAAATCCCAAAAAGCTACAGAAAGCTGGGAATCCTTCAGCCTTCCCTGTGCACGTTGTGGACCACTGGCACTGTCCTGGGTTTGTAGGGACACTGGGTGACACCACCTGCAGCTTCAGCTGGCAGGGAAAGGCAGTTTTCTTCTGAAAAGCTCTCATGAGGCCCTAAGAAACCCCACCAAACCTGTGGCAATGCCCCATTGAACAGATATGCTTCTCCCCCTGCCCCCAGATCTCTTATCAGCTTCAGCAGAGTTTGTGACCCACCAAGTGATAAGGCCCAGAAATCCTGATACCAGCTTGCTCTGAAGACCAGAATTTCCTTGAGCAGAAACCAACATTTTCCTCTATTTCCTCCCATTCCCCTGGACCACAGGAGCTACAGATGTCCCAGCTCTTTTCCACTCCCACCAACGCCTTGGCTGGTCTACCTTGGCTCAAGCAATTTTCCCAAAACTCTATGTCTTTGCCATAAAAACTCCATCTTTGCCATAAAACCCCAAATCCTAACTGGCCTTTGCAGGGAATGGAGGATTTTCCTGAGGCTGTGTTTCCAACAGGATTTTCCCAGGTTGGCAGCTCAGATCTCCTGAAGTTTGGCAGCAGCACACTTGGGTCACTCACTCAATTATCTGGTTTTCTATGGAAGTTATTTTTATCCATCTGTGTGGTCCCACTAGGAAACATTTTCCTAATTCCTGTCATCTGTCCAAAGCAAACACATTCACTAATACAGGAATTGCATGGAATAGCACAGAATTTATTTCCTCTTTTATTCTTTCAGGCAACAATAACACTTGAAATATCTCCTAAGTTGTTTCTTAAAGAAATAATAAATTTTTCTTTCTGACAACTTCCCTCCCCCCCACCAGCTGAAGGTAACCAGTGTTCATCCAGGAGAGATTTCTGGGACACACTGAGGCACAACCAGGAATTAATTCCTCATGCACTTCTTTCAGCTGCCTGTGGAGGAAGGGCTGCTTTGTGTGATGATCCGGACGGAGATGGATCGTGGCATTGGAGCTGTCCCTGGTGGTTTGCAATTCCCAGCTGGGCTCTGAGGGAGCTCTCAGAGATCCCTGCTCAGCCCAGGCTTCACCTGCTCCAATCCTGCCACGCTCCAGCCACTCCTTCACTGTCCTTTTCCAATCCCAAAAGCTCCTTTGGGCTTTTCCAATGACTTTGCATTTACCCCCCACCACTGCAACGAGTGTTTGCTCTGCTCTCACTTTACAACACGGTGTAAAGGTTGGAGAAACCCTACTCCAGGTAAATCTGCATTGGATGAGCCATGGGATGACATCACTTCTGCTTGAGCTTCCCTAGGCTGGTACCTCCTTGTGGGACTGGCCCTGGCACCGTGTCCTGGATTAATCCCAGCCCCACATGGCCTCTGGCTCCCTCCTGGTGGGATGGGGGAGAGCACTGGAATGGTAAAAGTGACGAAATCTGTGGTTGAGGAAAACCCTGCATGGAAATGATTTCCTGCTGTTGGTCCGTGATGGGAACGGAGAGGGCCCAGCCACGATGGGGTGAGCGTGTGTTGATGTGAGGGTGGGGAAGGAGGGCGAGTTCAGCAGAAAACAGAGGAAATCTGTGTCTTCCAGGGAAATTCCTGCCAGCCTCATCCCTGGAGATGAGCTGAGCAGAGGAATGTTGTGACTAAAGGACAGCGCAGAGTTTAACTGGAACCAGGCGGATCCGAGCGGGAGCATTCGGACACGAGTGAGAGGCTGAGGGGAAACCCCGACAGGAGCAGAATAAACCCCACAAAGGTCTGTCCATGGCACAGCACAGGGAGAAATCCAGGAGCTCCCTCCCAGCAAGGAGGGGCAGGAGCAGGCAGGGGCAGATCTCTGCCGGATGAGAGCCCCGAGGCGTTGAGCGGGGCACTCCCCACACTGTTCCTTGGAAGAGCTGTCAGCTGACAACTCCCAAACTTGTTCAATGTATTCCCAAAATTTCAGCTAAGGGCAGCAATGGGGAATTTTCACCTCAGCTCCTGGATGAAGGGCGTGTCCCAAAGTGCTGTTGCATGATAATTTCCACACTGGGAATGTGAATTAGTGAAGGAGGAAGCTAGAACACGCCGATATTTGCACTAAACTCGTTGTACTGAGTTCTTCCCCCCAGTTTTATGAATCACCACCACTTCTTTATGCATTGTTTCTGTGATCTTGATCCATTCTGCGCCTTACCAAAAAGGATTGTGCCATCAACCTTGTCCCTGTCTCCCTCTAAGGAAATCTTTCCTGCCAGCTCTGCAAAAGGGGCTGATGAAATCCTGTTTTATGGCTGAAATTCCCGTCCACAAGGAATAAACATTCTATTAGTAATGCTTTATCCCTCATTTGCTCTCGTTAAAAGGTAATTTCCTTTTCTACCCTGAAAATGGAGAATAATGGCAATAAAACAAGCGGGATGATGATTTCCTCTGCTGATGAGCTCTTTGGGAAGGTGAAAAGGGGAAACTCATGTTCTTGAGAGAGGGGCAGGGTACACCCAGGTCACACATCCACACCTGAGCCAACAGGGACAGGGCTGACCCTGCCAATTCCTGCTTCTCCAGCATGCAGAATCTGCTGTTTTCCCATCAGGAAGGGCATTGAGAAGGTCAGCTCAGCACTTCTGGGCAGCCTCCTGATGCTTTGCTGCCAGTGGAGCTCTGGCCATGGCTCGGTGGCAGTGGGAGCTGTGACAGGTCACTCCTGCCCTCCAGAGTCTGCCCTTTGTCACCCAACCCCTCCTCGTACCTGCAAATCCTTGACCAGCATCTCCTTCTCCCTTTTCCAGACACAAGAGACAATCATTTGGCTGGGCTTGACTTTGAAAAGGAGCTTCTTGAACTCTGAGAGGCGAGGGAGAGGAGGAATTGTGGAGTTGTGGAGAACTTCAGAGAGGAATCACAAAAAGTGCTGAAGAAATGCACGTTCTCTGAGGATAATAAAGATGGGAAATGATGTCAAGTCAGATGTCCAGACAGGAGACCCCTCATGAGGGGAAAATCAGGACACCTTGGGTGAAGATCTGACAAGAATTGTTCTGGTTTCTCAAACAACCCAAGAGAAAATAAAACCAAGGTAAAGCATGAGAAGAGCAGCCCAGACTGTCAGTAGCAGAGCCATCAATCAGCCCAGGGATCAGGATGGCAGCTGGCACCAGCAGGACCAGATAACAGGATAACCCCCAAGGAACAGGAACCAGGGCCTGGCTTGTAGGACCAAACTGCAGAGTTATTTGCAAAGAAAAGTGTCCTCCCTCGATTTCCTTGAAATCTTCAAGCGTGTTAGAAAACTTCCTAAAAATACAAGATATTCAGATGGTGTAATTTCCCTGGGCCCAGAGAAGCTGTGGCTGCCCCATTCCTAGAAGTGTCCAAGGCCAGGTTGGACAGGGCTTGGAGCACCCTGGGATAGTGGAAGGTGTCCTGCCCATGGTTGGGATGAGATGAGCTTTAAAATCCCTCCCAACCCACACCAGTCTGTGATTCCATTATTCTGTGGTTCTATGAGATGGCATGAGAAGAGTGCTGGAAACCCTCATGGATCAAAAGTGAAGTGCTTTAGGCAGAAGAAACGTGAAATTTTCTTACATATTGCTGAATTCCAATTAAATTCAGTTGCTGAGGGGTAAAAAAGGGAAGAGAAATTCCTCAGCTGTAAAGGGCACTGTAATCACTGTGGGGAGCTGGGCACGGCCTTTAAACAAAGGTGTAGCACAAAATAAACAGCTTATGGAAAAACACTGGGAGCCAGCTCCCAGCAAACAGAAATTAATGGGGAAAGCTGTGTTAGTTCTGTTTGTGGAGGCACCAGGGGCTTCGAAGAGGAGCCACCAGCCATGGGGAGGTAAAGATGAACAGATTAAATGAGAGAGCTGATTAAAGATTCCAGCACCTTCCCCATGGCCGGTGAAACTGGGCACAGCCAAGCTCAGACCGCCCATCTCAGCCTCCCACCTCCCCCAAAAGAGGAGTTCCCTGATGTTTTCACGGAGTGGGTGACACAGGGGAAGCTCTCACCAGAAGAGTGGTGCCCTGGGAAGTGGAGGGTTCATCTTATCTGTCCCCAAGTCATTGTGAAATTTTGAGCTGCTGAGAAAAGTGTGGAGAGTTTGCAGAATTTGTGCTCTTGCAGCCACTTGTTCTGTTGTATCATCGTGGCAGGCAAGAAAAATAAGCAAATACAACAGGAGTTGTGAAATAGAACAGGAGTTGTAAAAGATAATGGAAGTTGTGTAGTATAGCAGAACTTTTGAAGCACAAAACTGCTACAGAGAGTCCCTGGCAAAACACACTCCTTAAAATCAGATACAGAAATGAATATTTACACATTAAATCCGAGCACAAATTATACGAATTGCCACTCAGCCCAATCCCTGTTTCCAAGGGCTTTCTCTGGCTGTGGCAGATGTTCCCCCAGTGTCTCCAGGTGGGGAGCAGAGCACCGGGCTGCCTTCCCTGCCCCATCCTCAGGTGAGCGCCAGAGCTCTGCAGCGCCCGGAATTTCAGCTGCTTTATCCTTCCGCAGCTCTCCATGGCTTCAGGGAGCGCTGGGGGGGATGGCAGGGCTGGTGCGGGACAGGCAGTGAACCCTCCTGGCTGATCAGAAACCGAGGCAGCCTCACTGCCTTTCATCCCTGCTTCCCTGTCCTGGCTGCAGGCATGGGATGGGCACCGCACGCCTGGAGCTGTGCTCGGTGTTCCCGTGGCTGGGGATGCACCCGTTTGCTGCTCCCCACGGCGGCTGTGCGATGCTCCTCTGCTCCTCACCGATGCCTCGCGAGGAAACTTCCCAAAACAGGGAAGAACTGGGCTCCAGCCCCACGTCCCGCCCGGAGAACAATGAGGAGAGGGCGTGCAGCGTCAGCAGCGCCAAACCTGGGTATCCCCGGCAACGCCAACACAAACACTCCCGGGATAGCCCAGTGCAGCCGTGCCAGGGACATCCTTTCTGTGCTCAGAGGGTTTTTCTCATGGCTAACCTGCGCTGGCTCTCGTGGCGCCCAGACAAGCCCGGGATCGCTCCCTGTGTCTGAGGAAGTGTCTGGGGCTCCTTTTCCACGCAGCCCATCAGTTTTTCCAGACAGCTGAAAGTTAATGGGTGCCATGATTCAAGTGAGTAATCCTTGTGAAACCAGCTCTGGAGGAAGTTGCCCAGCAAAACAAATCCCGCGGCCCCAGCTCTGACGTGGAGCCGAACACGGGGTGCTCTGTATAAAAACCAGGAATCCATCCAAGGGAAACGGCACTTTTCGGCTCTGCTGAGACATCACACAGAGTGCAGGCATGCAGAAAACTATCCCTGGCTGCTTCTTCCAGCAAATGTAAGTATTTTTCCTTTTCAACTACGGAATAGCACTTCATTAGTCGGGATATTCAGGGCTAATCTGCATTTCTAATTTGTTCTCCTCTTCTGTGTATTCTTTGACACCATTCCAGGAGGAATTTTGAAAGGAATTACTTGTTTAAGAGCAGGAGGTATTTTTGGGTACTCCTCAGACTACAACAGTGCACTGACGATAAATGAGGAGTTATTATTAACTGGAATTTGGGAAGTGTGTCCAGAGAGATTTCTGTGGAGATAAAAAAATAATGCACTGGAAACACCAAGTGTTGGTTCAGGAAACCTTCTGTGATCTTGAACTGAGATCTCATCTGGTCAAAAACTGTCCAAGCGTCCCTGTCCGTGTGCAGGAATCCTCCTGTGGGTGACCTGAACCCCAGGCCACAAGAGCTGCTTTGAAAACTGTAAATAAAGGGGTGAAGCTCAGGTTTCCTCCTTCACTGAGTGTGGCCATTCTGGAAACATTCAGAAAATTCAGGAAACAGCTCCCCACTCCTATTCCCATCCCAGGTGTGATCCCACCTGCCACCCCAGGTGCAGGCAGAGGGAAGGGTTTGCTCTCTCCTCACGAAATCTCTTTGTGGGCTGGTGGGATTTCCCACTGGAGGAAGCCATGGATGGGGATCCTGGCAGTGGGAGCTCAGGTGAGCCACACAGGAGGAGCCTGTGGCTTCAGCCCCTGCTGGTGCTTTCTTCATGCACCTGCTCTTCACCCCAAATTACCTTTCTCTTGCCTGTGCAGAGGCTGTGTCTGACCAGTGCCATGCCCAGGGTGTCTCTGGCACTGATTTGGCTACAGGAGCAGGGACTGTGCCTTCACAGCATCCTTGTGGGGTAGGCAGCACTCCTGGCCTCCTCCTGCCACAGCCCAGCCCGTGTCCCCATGGAGGGTGTGCATTTGCAGTGCCAAAACTCTGCCAGGGGCCCCTGGAGCTCTCCATGGAGGGAGCTCCAGCACCTGGGAACATCTCCCAGCTCTGCTTCATTCACAGAAGCAGATGTATCCAAGCAGCACCTGGAGCAAGTGTCAGGAACTGGGATGTCTCTTCCCTATCACGTGCAAGTGCCTGTGTGGTGACCCACGGGGCTGTTCCTGATCCCTGCCCCTCGGCCGGGCTGTCACCTGTTTTCTCACACTGTGCCCAGATTCCTTTGGAGGCACGAGGACAATCCCCGAGATAAACATCTCGATCCCCTGAGGTGAAGGAGGAAATCAAACCTCGCTCTGCTGCATTCTGGATGCCAGTTTTAACCCCTAAATTATAGTGTGGAAGAGGTGGAGGGAGCAGGAGGGAGCCTGACAGCGATCCTGCCTCGAGGGGCGCCGTGGAATGAAGAGACAGACACCTCTGACAAGTCCCACAGAAAGCAGGAAGGATCTTCCAGCCAGAAGCTCCAGTTCCTTTCCAAAGGACACTGTGGTGTTCAGAAAAGTGCTGGTAGCACTATGGAAAATCCTGAAGTTTCAAGAAGAGAGGATGGGAGACACATTTTGAACTCCTCAGGGTCCCGCCCCAGGCACCTCCTCCGACTTCTCCGGCTGCTCCTGATTCCTAACGCTCCTCCTTGGACTCATCACCAAACCCTGGGGTAAGGTAGGACCTGAAGTGCAGAAGCTCTGAGTTCAAATGCTCCCCATGGGCAAGACCAGCTGTAAATCCAGCCCTTGGATGGTGGTCTTAAAACAAGCAAAGGTCTTTATCAAGGCATGTCATTTACCTCCTCAATAATGTAATTGATGAAAGTAGACACAGGAACAGGTTGCAAGCAAAAAAATAATGTCAGGAGATTCTTAATGTACCTTTCAAAGGAATAACTTGCTTGAAGGTAACACAACAAATCAGGATTCGGGTGTACTTGTCATGGCTTGGTTCTCCTCCACTTGGAGCTGGGGACTTGCATCAGTTCCGCTCTGTGGATTCAGGGTTTGTGCATTAGATCAGAATTTCTTTGGTGCTCTGCATCAAAACAAAGGGTCAAACCAATCATGGAGTCATTAAGACTGGAGGAGACCTCTAAGATCATTTGCTTTTGCCACAAAATGCAGAATAATTTTTCCACTTAATCACTGTGGGAAGTGAGGGTAGGGTGAGCTGACTCAGCTGAAATACAGGGAGAGATCTTTTCCTACTTCTTCCCCAAAGTATTTCATCAGCAAGTTGTATCAGACACTTCAAAGACAAAGGAGAACAGGCACATGTGAATCTCAGATGAGTCAACCTGGCACCAGTCAAGTCTCTACAAACAATGGGAATCCCAGTCTCAAAAAGCTGGCTCCATACCTTTCACGGGAACCACGCGAGATTATCATTTCCCCATCATCCCAGCAAAATTAAACCCAGGTGATGATTTAAGCAAACACCCTGACCTGCAGGGTAATGTGCTGGAAAAGCTCTGTAACGCCAGCTCCAAAGTGCTGACTTTGGGAATTCTGGGAATTTACATAAGGAGATAATTGCTCCATAGGAGAGAAATGGAATTGTTACACTCGGCTCAATCTCTGAGGCTCAGCCTCCTTGAAACTTCTTCAGTGACACCTTTCTTGAGCTGTTGGCCTCAAAACTGGTCGCACACCTCAGCCAAGGCCTAAATTCTGCTGGGTTCCTTCTTGCAGTTCATGAAAACCACAGAACACGAGATCTCTGCAGAGCCCCACCTGACACATCATTCCTCAAATTCCTGAGAATGAGCCTTCCAGTGGTTTCCCATCCAGCTGTGTATGACTTAACCATAGTTTCACCTAGGCCACATTTCTTACCTTGCTCCTCCCTAAAAATGCCTCGTGAAACAATATTGAAACTCTTCAGAAAATCCAAGCTATGTGACACTGGCTGGTTCCCACCAGGGTTGATCACCCTGCTGCAGGAGGAAGCTGGGCTCAATCAATTTGCTTTATCTGTGAGAAACCCACGTTGTTCTTCCTTATCTCCTCTCTCCCATTTAGATAACAATTTCCTTGTTTATTTATTAGAACTGAATTTGTAGATGATTTTAGTGTTTTCTAGGAACTGCAGCTTATCATTTTCTGGCTCCTCCCTTTCAGGGACAGGGGTAACTCACACCCTTCGGTGCACTATTACACAAATTATGCTGCTACCTGAAAATACCCAGGTGCTTTACAAACTTCATTCCTGTTTAAGATATGAGTGTGTAAACACAAGCTCAGATCCTGAGCTGGCATCATCTCCAAGCAGTTCTTGACGCCGGAATGTGCCTGTACAAGTGCAGGTCCATCATAATTTGCCTGGAATCCATCCTGCTAATTTGACATTTAATCATCGGGGTTTTTTTATGTGTATTCCAGGTATTCTTCCCTAACTGGCATTTCAATGGAGAGAGACCACATGAAAGATCTCAGGAGGTACCTGGCACTGAAATATATCCAATACCTCGTCCTGTCTTCCTCCAACGCTGTCAGCACCCTCCTGGGGCTGCTGGGCAGCACGTACACCATGATCCTCCTGCAGTCTGCCAAGGTCTCCTCCAAGTCCACTGCAGTCCTCATTTCCAGCCTGGCCCAGGCAGACATCCTGGTTTTCCTTAGCCTTGTTTCTGACATGGTTTTGGGCAGTTTTGGTGCCAGTGTCTCTCCTGGAGCCTTGGCCCTGGTGCAGATCCTCCTCACGGCCAACGCCCACGTGAGCTGTGTCCTGCTCAGCTGCGTGGCCTTCGAGGCCTATCTGATCACCTTCCTGCCCTCGGAGTCACGGCCCCTACGGACAGTCAGGAATGCCAGGATGATATGCAGGGTGATCTGGACGCTGGTGGCCGCAGAGTGCGCCCTGTTCCTCATGGATGACCACCTGAGGGCCAGTGGCGCCTCCGCTCCCTCCCGTGGCCCTTTGGGGCTCCTGTTCCAGCTCTCCAGCGTGGCCGCAGACCTGCTCAGGTCCCTCAGCTACATCCTGGGAATTCTGCTAAGGATTATCAACGTGTATATCTACTACAAGATATTTTTCAGCATGTCTCCCAGGTCTAGACTGAAATCCAAGTAGGGCGTGTTCCCTCTGGGAATGCTGGAACAACTCAAGACTCTTCAAGGCAATTCCAAACCATTTGGAAATTGCTCAATAACCAGGAACAAGGCTCACCAGGGAGTTTAAACCTTTGTGATTCCTGGTGCTGTTCAGTTGAGAAGAGTTTGGGGCTGAGGAGCCCCTTGGCATCGAGAAACCACAGCTGCTGTGTCTTTATTTAGACTTTATTCACTGTACAGGTGAAGCAAAAGAGATTTCATGGATGTAAATCAACGCCATGGTTTTTTCTATAATAAGGCTGCTTAATGGCTTCCTCAGGGATCTGTTGAGCCAAGAGTTGTGTAGTTGTTTACTAAAGACAGGATCTATGTCCTAAAATATTCCTAACTCAGGTGGCCCCCAGGCTCAGCAGTTGGGATGGAGAGACAAGGTGAGCACCAAGATGCCCAAGGTGGGCTCGTGGCATCAGCCCCACCTGGAGAATTCCTGGGACAGAGCGGGGCTGAGCTGCCATACCTTGGAACATTCCCAGAGCTGTTCTTGGGAGGTTGTCACAGCAAAGCAGGAAACAGCTTCTCTCACATCCTTTTCCAGGAATAAAGAGGTGGAAAGCTGGAATGCAGCTGTTTGCTGCAGCCCTTCGAGGTGGAGAGTTGCATATGCTGCATCCAGAGGCATCTCCAGTGATTCCATGGCCATGGGTTTAGAGGCAGGGAGGGATTTGCTGGGATTAGCAGAGCTGCCCCACCTCTCGTGGCAGTGGTGTGGAAGATCACGGCCACAGATTTCCCTCTGACCACACCAGGGCTTGGGTGGATGTGTGAGAGCTGTTCCCAGCTGGTAATTCCTGGAATTTCCTCAGCACTCTGGGATTTTGTCAGCAAAGCACAAAGTGCTTCAGATACCTCTGACACTGCCCAAAGCACACGTGGCTGTGGGCACTTCCAAATCCTCCTGACTTCATGTGGGAGACACCTCCCAACTCCAGGTACAGACTGCGATGAGGACAGACTGAACTTCTGCCAGACGTTCTGCCACCCCCAGGTCGTTCTGCCACCCCCAGGTCATTCTGCCACCCCCAGATCGTTCTGCCACCCCCAGATCGTTCTGCCATCCCCAGGTCATTCTGCCATCCCCAAATCCTCATGCCATCCCCAAATCTTTTTGCCATCCTCAGCTCATGGCTGTGGCACCAGCAGCGAGTGCTGAGTGCTGACTTTGCCTCTCAGGAGACTCCAAAGGAAGCTCTGCCAAGGGCTGGGGATCAGTAAAAGCAGAGCAGAAATGTAAGCAAGTCAATTAAACCCTTGGAGGAACATTCCCAAACAAAGCTGATCCCGTCAGCAGGAAGGATGTCCTAATAACTTGATGCACTGAGATAACCTGTTCTCGCTCCTGAAGCCTGAAGTGAGACACTCCCAGGAGAGATGAAATGTTACTTGAAGTGCTGTAATTAATAAAAATCTATTTTGTTAAAGCCTGGGCATTATTTATGTATTTTTGCTGAGGTTCTGCTAGAGAGATCTAGAGGAGATGATTATTTTGTTACAGCCCCTGCTGGCAAGATTTTTGTAGTGAACATTTAGACCACATGTGACTCCTTGGTTGGCAAAGAGGGACAGAGAGAACCCAGTGACACTGGGGGATGTTCTATCTCCTGTCCTATCTCAGCAAATTCACAGTTTTGCTGTGGTGCAGTTCCTGGCAGCTGGTCCCCATCAGCCCCACTTCTGGTCACCTTTGCAGATGGAGAGGAAACAAAACCCTGCACAGGATGATCAAACTGATAAATGGAAGAGTTCCCCCTGTCAGCAGACAGCCACCAGAGAAGACCCAGGGGCCGCTGGTGGTTTCGCTGTGCTCCTCATGGGAGCACATGCTGTGGTGGGAAGCCCTTCCTGCTCTCCTCCAGGGCCAAGAGTTGCTCTGTGCACACCCAGCAGCAAGGGGAGGAAGTGATTTCCCTGGAGAGTGAGCAGCCTTTGGCTTTTCCCTGGGCTGGTGCCACCTCTGCGCATGGAACAGCTCGGGTTGGACTCGGTGATCTTGGAGATCCCTTCAACCTTGGCGATTCTCTGATGACCCAGTGTCCTGCTGGGAGCAGCTGGGGTTTGTGGCAGTGGCCAGGCTGAAAGGGAAGGAGATGCTCCACAAGGAAATTCTGGGTAAGAACAGCAGGCTTGGAGAGATCTGCTCATCTGGGACACCCAAAGCACTTTGCAGTCAAGGACAGACCCTCCATGCCCTTTGTTCACATCCTCATCGGAAGTTTCCAAATCCCTGAAATAAAGAGGGCTTCTCTACAGTTCAGCTAAAACACACAAGCTATTTTTATTTTCCACTTGGATACGATTCCCTGAGTGGTTTTGGCTGGCTCCTGGTGCTTGATGTAGCTGTGGTTGGGGAGTTAGGTCATTCTCTGAAAAAGAGTTCATAGTCTGCTTTTGCCAAGAGCTTGAAATCACAAAATCATGGAATGGTTTGGGTGGGAAAGGATCCTTAAAGTTCCTCTAACCCACCCCCTGTCAAGGGCAGGGACACTTTCCACAATCCCAGGGTGTTCCAAGTCCTGTCCAACCTGGCCTTGGACACTTCCAGGGATGGGGCAGGCACAGTTTCTCTGGGCACCGTGTGTTTATCTTGGAGCTATTTCCTGCGCCAAACCCCCCAGTCCATCCTCTCCAGAACCACAAAAGCCTTTTCTGGGGTGCAGGGAGAGGGACCCATCGCTGCAACAGGGATTTCCAATGGAAGCACGGATGGGCAGGACACGGCTGGCATGGGGCAGCTGCAGGAAGGCACTTCCCTATCACAAGAGGCTCTCCCAGGACATTTGTGTGAACTGGATTTGTGTAAACTTTGCCTCTTGGAAGAAAAGTTGTTTAGATTTCACTGCTTGTAAGTGAGCGCCAGCCAGGACTTGCATCACTGCAGCAGCACCATGTGAGCAGAAAGGTGAAATGAAAGAATTTTCGGAACAGATACATAATGGTGCCCATGAGAGGGGAATTCCCGTGTCATAGGGATGACCAAAATCCTTAAATTACATGGCTGAGGTTACACAGCATGTTTACCTTACTTAATGATTAAGGCAAGAAGGGAACTTTTCTCCTACTTTTGCTGGGAAGCTTCTTTCAAAGGAAGTTTGATAATAATCCAGGGAGAAGGAAAGATTGGGACAGGAAGGTGTTTTTCTACGACTGAGTCATTCTTAGAGATGAGTTTTCTGAAGCACCAATAATCCAAACACTTGGATTTAGACCTCACACAACTCACAGAGCAGACTGAACTGAGGAGATGGGTTCGCTCCCTGCAGTAAATGACGGTGTTAGAAGACATTGAATGTTTTTGGGAAACGTTCCTCTTTTGAGATCAAAATTCCGGAAAATTAGGGGCAGTTTGGTTTCTTCTAACAGATGTTGGCTCCATTTGCTCGAATTCACAGCTGTTTCTCCAAAAGCCATTTAAAGGACCTTCGGGGCTGTTGAATAACGAAACCAAGCGCTCTCGAAAGTGCAAGAAGGTGTTTGGCCCCTGGCTGGCAGCAGTGAGCGGCCCCGGCCACCCCAAGGACACGCCGTGTCTGGCGCGTCCCGTCTGGGGCGTTCTGGCTTTGGGTCCTGTTCGCTGCATCACTCCTGGCACCGCTCCTGGCCGGGGATCGCCGCTCTCGCTTGCACATCGTGCCCTCTGCTGGGCCAGAGATGGAGCAAACCAGCCCTGAGGAAAGTCCTGCTTTGCTGGGGCACCTGCCGGAGACTTCGGACAAAAGCAGGCGGGCACAGGACGGGGGGAGCGGTTTTGGGATGAAGGAGAACAGGGTTAGATGGGATATTGGGAACGAATTCTCCCCTGTGAGAGTGGGGAGGCCCTGGCACACGGTGCCCAGAGAAGCTGTGGCTGCCCCTGGATCCCTGGGAGTGTCCAAGGCCAGGCTGGACGGGGTTTGGAGCAACCTGGGACAGTGGAAGGTGTCCCTGCCCATGGCAGGGGTGGGACTGGATGGGATTTAAGGTCCCTTCCCAAGGGATCAATCTGTGACCCCACAATGTGGCACAGGAGGCAGCAAGTCATGGCCAGCTCCACATCTGATCTCCAAATACACCTTTCAGTGGCCACACAATTCCCCTTTATTCAGACCTGGTTTTGGGACCTCTCCCTTGCACGGTGCAGCTGTGCCAAATAAACCCCCCAGGGGCTGTTTGTCCACTCCTCTGCCCCCAGGACGGTTTGAGCCAGGACAAGCCATTGCCACACGGAGTCAGCCAGAGCCCTGCACTGCTCTGCAACCCTCTGGCCCAGCCTCTGGCCCTGCTGGAGGTATCCTGGATGCATATCTTACAGCATAATTAGGGAAAACGGGATTGTGGGTGCAGGGGTGGCTCTGGAGGCTGCTGCTGGAGAGCTGAACTTTGTGTTCAGGCACACAGGACTGTGAGGATGTGACAGGGATGGACAAGGACTGTCACTGGGGGTGACACATTGAACATTTTGAGTCCATCCTTTCCCTCACACTGACCCCCATGCTTTCCTGAAACTAGGCTGGACAGGCATCCAAACCAGAAGCATCTGCTTCTCCTTTCGGCCTTAGCAGTGTAAATAAATTGCATTTGTGATGTTTGGATTCCATAAATCTATTGCTCTTGGCTTCTCCCTGAGCGTGCTGAGGAGCAGAGGGATGGAGTCCCAGGCTGTGATCTGTCTCCAGGCACACTGAAGTTTGTTTACAGAGCCGGGTGACCATGGGGAAGTGTGGGACCCTGCCTGTCCCTCACAGGAACTGTCAGGGACAGGCAGGGTTTCCCTCAGCCCTTTGCAGAAGCAGCTCCTGGAACAGCAGCTGGAGCTCCCAGGGGCTGCGACTCCCAGTGCCCAGTTGCCACTGGCCACCACGGAATGGTTCTGTTGGAAAGGACTTTAAAGGTCGCCTAATCCAACCCCCCTCCATGGGCTGAGACACCTTCCACGAGACCAGGCTGCTCCAAGGGCCGTCCATCACCTTCCCGTGCAGCTCCAACCTCATCACCCCGGGCTGCCTCCTCTGGCACATTCCCCAGCCCAACTCGTGCTGTTGCCACGGTGGGGAGCCAGAATCCTTCAGGAAGGGCTTTGTCTGCCCAGCACAGCCCTGTCCCCAGAGTGGGCTAAATCCCTCCTGGAATTCAGAAATGATGACCTGGGGCACCCGACCTCTTGCCAGCTCCAAGCCCTGGCAGGGCTGAGTTTGTTCCTGTTTGCTGCAAGGCTGAGTTTGGTGGAAAACCCAGCACCTCACTGTTTAAAACTCAGAGCAGATGCATCACCACAGGAGATACCAAACAATTACTTAAAACTGATTTTAGTGAATTTCTTTTTTTCTTTTATTTTTTAAAACAGTGGGGTAGGAATATATTTTCCCTCAACTTTCCTGGGTGAGCCATGAAAACTCTCCAGTTTCTCCCCCAAGGATGTTCTCATGGGCATGAGAACACTGAAAAAAGGCATTTTCCTTGTAAACACCGTGGTTTGCTGGAATTCACCCCAGAACAGAGCCCCTGCTGAAGTGAAGAGGTCACACTATAAGCAGATACTTTACCATGGTTTACATTTTCAGATGGAGGAAGATGCAGAAGCACAAGAGATTTTCCTCTGCCTGCTAAACAAAACCAGGGGATGTGAATCCCAGTGGACACTGACCTCAGGGCTCCACTCAGGGCTGGTTTGGGGATCTCCAGGGCTTGGGGACCTCCAGGATTTGCAGGCCTTGATCCCACCTTGCCCCAATTCTGCTCCTTGTTACTTTCCTTAAAATCCCCTACACTTTGTAGACATCAGAGCCATGACCTGGCAGCTTTTTTCCAGTCTCCTTTCCTTATGATGGGCTGTTTGCCCAGGTAACTCCGAGGAAGAGGAGGAGGAGGAGGAGAAGGAGGAGGAGGAGGAGGAGAAGGAAGGGATGCAAATCCCATTTTCCCTCTGGGCTGGAAGGTGGGTTACACTTCAGACCACCCCACCTGAGCCTGGGAGTATTTTCTACCCAGTTTTCAGTCTTAGGGCTCCAAACCTCACTGCTGATCACCTACATGAGAAAATGCAGATTTGCCTGTTCCATGGCTGATCCAAGATGCAGGAGAAGCTCAGCCCCAGGAACACAGAGATACTGCTGTGTGGAGGGGTGTTATTCCAAGGGCGAGTTTTGCCCAAGAGATAAAACAACAAAGAATGGGAAAAACATCAAAAGGAGAGGGATTTTCTGTGAAGAAAGTGGGCTTTTCTCCGATGAGGCTGCAGTGAGAATGAGAGGGAGGAGGCACCAGGAGCCTCGTGGAGCTGCTGGCCTTGCATCCAGGCAAAATCTGCTCCTCACTGAGGTCAAAAGTTGTATTTGCTTTTGAGAAAACCCTCGGAGCTGCAGCTCCTTAATCCAAGAGCAACAACCCCGCATGTCCCGGGGAGGAGGAGGAGGGAGAGCATTTCAGGCCGAAAGTGGGATGGAATAACTGCAAACCCCCACTCATGCAACCCCCCCTCCCAGCGGGGTGAAGCTGCCAGGACCTGCTGTGCCAGGGCTCAGAGGCAGCTGCCAGGACCTGCCGTGCCAGGACTGAGACGTTTTCATGCCAACCGGTGCCAAAGGCCAAGGAATCAGGGATTTGTGACACCAAGGCTGGATGCTTGACCACAAGGAGCTGCTCTCCTGGGAATCCCAATGCTCCAGAGGTGGATCCAGGGCTCAAAGGCTGAACCACAGCTTGGGATCTGATTGCTCTGTGTGCACAGAGGAGGGGCTGGGAAAATGCTTAAAGTCCATCAGCTAGAAAGGTGGGAAAACACCTCAAATTGGAACTACAGAATGGCTTCAGCCTCCTTTCAGGTTCCTGAGAAATTTCAGGCTCATCTTGCTCTTTTTCACCATCTTCCTTTGTGTAGAAGGCAGCTGACATTAGTCCTTTAATTATTTGGGTGTAAAAGACTCAATAACCTGTTTTAAAGTGATTTTTGAATTCAATTATCTGCACGTTTCATTGACAAGGCAGGAGGCCCAGAAAGCAGCTGAAAGAAGGAAGGCATTTTTGAATACCTACATGGACAGAGAGCAGAGATGAAAAGCAGATGTTGGAGGCAGCTGCGTAAAACAAATATTGAGGAGGCCAGAGAAGAGATCATAAAGAAATAATATCCCCCGTGATGCTTCCCCAGAACCATCTCTATTGCTGGTTAGAGAAGGTTTTTTGGCAGACAGGTTTTAATCCAGTCAGGTTTTTATCCAGCCAGGTTTTTAGGCAGTCAGTCAGGTTTTTAGGCAGACAGGTTTTTAATCCAGTCATTTTTTTATCCAGTCAGGTTTTTAGGCAGACAGGTTTCTAGGCAGACAAGTTTTTATCCAGTCAGGTTTTTAGGCAGTCAGGTTTTTAGGTTTTTGCCTCTCTCCTAAAGCTCTGCCAGTTTGTCGCCACATCAATACCCCAAAACTGCCAAGAGCCCCAAAAGGCATCAGATCTCCATCCTCCTCTGGGGCTGGGTGATGGCTCTACCTGCTAAATCTTGGGAATCTCACCCTCTCCCCTCGCTCTTCTCCCCTCACTCCATGGGATGTGCTCATGTGAATTATGGCCTCCCTGAATTTTCATTAAGGGCAAGGAAATGAAAGAAGAAAAGAATCCCAACTTCTACTCTTTTCTTTCCTGGGAAGCAGAAAAAAGCCAGAAAGGGGGAAAGAAGGGATTAATTAGTTGCAAAATAAAAAATCTTTGTTTTCTCTACAAAGCAAGCCATGTTTTGTAACCTTTCTCATTAAATCCCTCAAGATTATTGCTGCTGTTGATTAATTATGAGCAGACACCTCCAGGCAGCCCTTCCCTGCCCATCATCAGAGGCCACTCTGGTGGTGACAGTGGCAGATGTCACGCCCACACCGCGTCCTGCCCTTCTCCCCTGCTCAGTGCCCTTCTCCCTGTCACAGAGCCAACCGGGAATGCCCACACTTGGGAGGAAATTGTCCCCACATTGTCCCCACAGCCAGTGGTCCATTAGGATGGGGCACGTTGCCCTCTAAACCCCAGCCCAGACTCATGGAATCATTTAAGCTGGAGAAGCCCTCTGAGATAATCAAGTCCAACCATTCCCCCAGCACTGCCAAGCCCACCCCTGAGCCACGTCCCCAGGTGCCACATGCACATGGCTGTTAAATCCCTCAGGAATGGGGACTCCACCTCTGCCCTGAGCAGCCTCTGCCAATGCCTGACCACCTTTTTTCATGGAAAACCCAAGGGGAATGAAACCCAGCCCAGCCCTATAATGGGGATAATGCCCAATGCTTCCAGAGGCTTTGGAGTTTCACTGTAAATCACCTGCAGAAATCAAAATTAGGGCTTGGAAGGAAATAAAAATGACCGGGTTTGGTCAGATTCAATTCTTTTCTGTTAATGCTCCCTTGCTCTCACAAATGGAGCACAAATGTCTCATCTGTTCAAAATCCAACTTTGGAAAGTTCTGTTTGCTCCTTCCTCTGAGCAAATCAGAATTCCCAATCAGACAAACCATAAGTTCATCCTTTGAGCATTTTTCATCAATCTCCACCCTCAGTGCAGAGCTGGCACAGGCCTGATGCAAACTCCAACCTCATTTAAGCTCCCTCAGCTCCTTCCTCAAGCAAAGTGATGGTGAAAGGGTATCATAGAAAGATCTTAATTCCTTTTTTGTTGAGTATGAAATTGAGAAAAGATAAAACCAAGCTGTGGCAAGATCCAGGCGTGCTCAGGCATTATTATTCCACTGTAGATTAAGGCCTGACCCAAACCACCAAGGAGCTCTTGCCCTGCCTTGGAGAGGCTTTCACTGCAAAGTGATTCCCCACAGCTGGGTGTGAAGAAAGGAAAAATCCACTTTTCTCTCAATTTGTCCCATTTGCCTTCCCCAGCCCTGTGGATGTTCCCAGAGAGGGAACGTGCCCTAAGCACGAGGGGCCATCAGGCCTTCCCCTGCTTCATCCAGGCCTGTCTAAGGCCTACAGATGGTTTCAGCCCAGATTTAATACAAACCTCAGCAATAAAACCATTTTTCCCTAATAATTAAAACCTATAATAATCACAGTCCTGCTGCAGAGATTAGATCCATTAAATTAAAGTAAATTAAATACTGCTGCTGGTGATTAAACACATCCTGAGACACTTGGTCCTACTCATCATAAACAAAACTTTAGTCAAGTTCCTGAGCCACAAAAGTGCTTGTCAAGGCAGGTTTCTCTTTGACACAACTGCTGAAGATGACACATTTCCTTGTCTGCAAGCATTCTCCAAAGAGAAAACTTCAGGCAATGAAAATATTTTGGCATTTCACCAAGTATTTAAAATATTTAACAGTGACCTTGAGAATTAGACAAGGATCCAGTTAAAGCTCTGGTTTAAGGAAAAAAATAGGACAAAAATATGTTTCCTTGAAGAATTTGGTCCTGGTGTGTGTTTACTGCAGAGCTTATCTCAGCTATGCTCTGGACACAATGAAAATGAGCTTAAAAACAAAGGAAAAGGAAACAAGTTTAACTCCTTGTCTTAGAACTACCCTGTGACCCAGGGAATTAATTGAATTTCCAGAACACCTGACCACTTCCTTCCAAAGAGTCAAACAGTTGCTCAGAACAAGGAGAGGGACTAAATCTTATGCTGATGAAGAAATGGGAATTTTTTTATTAATGGAAAGGATCTCTGTGGCTCATTGCTGGCCCAGTAAATGAACCATGGGTCTGCCTTGGATAAGACCACTCCAGGCAATCCCAAGGGAATATTCCAAAGGCATCAGCTCCTGTACTTTGTGGATGAGGGTAAAGTGGAACAGCCCAAAGATGAGACCATCTCTGCTGGGTGCATTTCTCTGCCATTTATTATTTCTAAACAAAAGTACAACTTCAGCCCACTTTAGGCTGATTTTGCACAAAGAGTGGAACTTAAGAGGTGTGTGCTGCCCTGGGTGCTGCTGAGATGTGTTGTCTGTGTGGTAAAACTGCTCCTTTCCTCTTTTATCAACCTGAAAAACAACACCTGGAGCGCCAGGTGTTTCTTCTGCCTGGGTTTTGTGGTCCAACAGACATGGGGTTTTTGGTGGGGAGATCCCCTAAGTCCTCACACACCTGTGTGACTCTGTACTCAATGTGTGTCCCCCTTTCATGCTGAGAAGCTGGCTCACCTCTTCTTCCCATGTTATGGGGTCCTACCACATTTCCTTGTACCTCTTAGCAGGTGCATCCCTGGAGGGAGAACCCCCACAACATTCCCAGGGGGTGAAGCTGGGCTTGGTTAAACGCCAAGGAAATGGGGGTGTCTCCAAGGTGCATAGCACAGAACAGGGAAAGAGGATGGATGTGATGGCCATGGGTACTCTGTGCTTTGACCTCTGCTACCATTTTGTGGATTATTAACTGACAGTTCCTAACTTATTTCCTGTAAACCCAGGAATTAGAAAGGAAAACAGAACCATCTCATTTTGCCAGCACATGGAGATTTGCTTCAGTCTCTGCATTTAGGTTTAGCTTTTCACATTGAGAGGATTTTCCCCAGCTCCCAATCACTCAGTGGTGCTCTTCCCATAAATTAATGCATTTAGGAAGTGCCCAAAAGCTCCTAGACTTCCAGCCACAAAGAAAGATAAAAAATCCTTTAAGTTGTAATTGCCACAAAATGCCCTTTGTGTGTTTAGAAGACGTGTGGCACCTGGGGACATGGTTTAGTGGTGGCCTTGGCAGCGCTGGGTTAATGATGGCAATTAGAGAATTCATTAAAGAAACCCCTAAACTCAACAATATCTTTTTTATTATCTTGTACCTCTTCGGAGGCTGTAGGAAACCACGTAATGGATCAACACTCCAAGTATTATTGAAACAAAGATCAAAACAAGCACTCCAGACTTAAAGAGCACATCCAAAGTTATGCAAACAATTCCAAGGAGATCCAGCCATGCTAGCAGCCCTGCCAGGGGGGTGCTCTTCAGCTGAGAAGGGTTTGGGGTAAGTTGGGTCAAAAAGAGGTAGAAAAGGAAAAAAGTTGGTAGAACTTAATCGCGGTTCAAGACCTGAAACTGGGTGAGATCCTCAAGCTCCCAGCAGGATTCCTCACCATCTTCATAATTCCATATTTTCAGTCTTACAAACCCAGTTTGGACAGGGCTTTGCACAACCTGGGATAGTGGAAGGTGTCCCTGCCCATGGCAGAGGGTGGCACTGGATGAGCTTTAAGTTCCCTTCCAACCCAAACCATTCTGTGATTCCATGATTCTTAATTTCCTTTTATTTCCATAAAGCACGTGCATGCTCTGCATTTATTTTCTCCCAGATGTGCGTTATTTTTCAGCTCATTGGGTGTGTTAATGGTTACTGTTGTCAATAACAGGGTTTCCAAACAATTTCTGGATGACTTTGTGAACTGGCTGCCAGCGGGACAGAACATGGAGCCGAGCTCCAACTTTCTAGTAAATGTTTGTCAAAGAAAATGAGATTTCTTAAGAGATGTGGAAAGTTCTTCTAAGATTTTCATTGATTTTCCCCTCAATTTTGGCATCTGACATGGATCCACCAGGACTTGCTGATGGATGGCAGGACATGGAGGGTCACAAAGAACGTGCTCAAGACCAAAGCCACCCCGGGCATCGCTCAGCGAACGAGAAGTCACACAAAGACTGCACAGAGCAGGCAAAGACTGTGCTTATCTTGGTTATTAAAGCCACACATTTATCACCAGGCAAAAATCCCTAATTCCCAGCTCCAGGGGTGTGGAGAGGAGCTGGTGCTCTCCCTGCAGCTGGCAAAGCCGGCGGGTCCAACGTGCCAAACACGTTCCCCTCGTGCTGGGAGATAAAGCTCACGTTGAGGGAGCACAAACAACAAGGACCAGCCGCACAAGGCTTCGTTAATCACTTCCATGTGCCCGTTATTAGCTGGGAAGGCTGAAAGGGAGGGAGAGATCAAGCAGGACTAGACTGATTCAGACTTTTCAGCAGCAACACTATGGATCTTTATTAAATCCAGAGTGCGTGAGCTGGGCTGGCACCTGCTCCACTGCCGTGGGCAGGATGAGCATCCATGTGCCGGAGAAGGATGCACGGAATCACCCCAGCCCTGGAGTACATCCATGGGCTGAGACCTACAGCCACCCAAAATCTGAGAGCTCTCTGCCCCCAGGAGGTTGTCCCTTGTCCCAGCCAAGCTGTTGTGTTCCGGCGCGGCTCCGCCACATCCGTCACTCCTACAGGGAGCCAACACCCGGACAACAACAACTGACTGGGAGCAGCTCAGTGAGGCCAAACCACCCCACTGCTGGTTGTCAGTGCAGCTCTGCCCTGCACAGTGACGTGCAAGCACAAGGCAATGCTCTCTTCAAGCTATTCCAGCAATTTATCCCTTAGGAAAAATGTATCACCCGGAAAACCACCAGTGTTTGCTGCAGCTGTGGGGCCAGCTCTGGGAAGCGCTTTATGGCTCTGCATAAGTATTTGGGTTTCTGCTCTCCCCGTGTTTCCATCAGCCTGCTAATCACCCTGTAAAACCAGGAATTCCTGCTTTAAGGAGATAATGAACCCACCCCGAGCAGCTGCAGGGTATCAAACATGGCAAAGACACCCAGTGCTCGGAGGCAGCTGCCCAATGTTCCTGCTTCCCACGGAGGCCTTTGCTCCACATGAAGCAGAAGAAGAGGTAAATGAAGATCTAAAGCAAGCAATGTCCATTTGCTGTTTCCTGATTTAATTTAGCGTGGACCTGGCACAGTCCAACTTGTCCAGGAGTTTGGGTGAGCTCTTTGCTTTGCACCGTCTCTGCTGAGAAGTGACTGGTTCCCATATTTCAGGTAAAAATCTCCTGTGGCACCACGGCACAGGTGAAGATATGGGATCATGGAACGGTTTGGATGGGGAGTGACCTGAAAGATTATCCATTTCCAACCCCCTGCCATGGGCAGGGACGCCTTCCCCTATCCCAGATTGCTCCAAGCCCCATCCAGCCTGGCCTTGGACAGTTCCAGGGATCCAGGGGCAACCACAACTTCTCTGGGGAACCTGCTCCAGGGCTTCCCCACCCTCACAGCCAAGAATTTCTTCCTGATATCCAACTTAAATCTAACTTTCTTCGTCTTAAAACCATTCCCCTATGTCCTGTCCCTCCATCCCTCACCCAAAGTCTCTCTCCAGCTCTCTTGGAGCCCCTTCAGGCCCTGGAAGGAAGGTTGCTCATACATTTATTAATTTAGGGGGAGATACGTCCGTGAGACCAAGCTACACGTTTGTGTTAGAGAGTCCTCCAAGCTAAAATTGCAGGAATAGTTAAGGAGTTGCACAACCACATTGTATGAAAAGCAGGAGAGCACATTTGCAGTGACCCTCAGGAGACAGAGTTTGGCAAAGCACTCAGTGCTCTTGGTGAAATAAAACATGCCCTGCAATCCTTTTGCTGATGATATCAAGTGTAATATTCAATGGTCTTCAGAGGCTGAAAGCTGCTCTGCTGCTTTTGGATTAAAATGAATCGATTCAACTTTAAATTAACAGCAGATGACTTGTGGGAATGTCTATTCCCACATTTACAGCTTTGCACTAGTTTTTTTTCTTTAAAAGTGTTAGAGCTGAGGGCAGCCAGCATTCCCTGGAGCTCCAGGTAGGCAACAAAACCCATCACGACCGACATCCAGCTTGGCCATCCCAAGGCAGCACCACCCCAACCCCCCAAATTTAGAAGTGCAGGCTTAAAAATAAGCAGATGCTCAACTTCTGCCAAGGGCTGGGTGTGACTGAGCACGTGCTGGAATGTTTTGCTGACTCCAAGCCCTGCTCTGGCAGAGGACAGGTATTTATAGCACAGGTGATCCAGCTGATCCAGCACTTCCTAAAATGCTGGCGGATCTGGGAGCTGCCAAGAGCAACAGGAGTTCCTCAGGCTGGGATGAGGGAGTCAGGGCTGTGTCCTGCTCACCCACTCCCTGCAGCAGGTCCCCAGCGCTGGAAGGGACCTTCCAGACCATCTCATTCCAGCTCCCTGCAATGGGCAGGGAACCCTCAAGCAGACCAGGCTGACTGAAACCCCTGATCCATGGCTTGGATTTTCACTGGGGCAAGGTCAGGGAAGGGTTGTCCCCCCACCATTCCATCACCTCCTGCCTCGGTCATTCCCAAATTATTCATTCCCACATGGTTGCAGACCTGCACCTGCCAGAGCCCATCTCAGGCTGCTTTGAATCCCATCCCAGCAGCATCAGGCTTAGGGATGCTCCTGTGGTGCCACAGCTTCACCTGGCTCCAGCCCTTCCTTAGCCAAATTCCTGCTTGACCATGACCAAGGACTGAAATAACCCAGCAGAACTCCCTGGCAGCTCCTTGCACTGCCTGTTGTGCAACGTGGAACTTCTACATTTGCAGGGGCGAGCAGGTGACATCTCCCATTGCCCCTGGCCCCAGAGGGCAGGAATTTACTGAGCATCCACACAACATTGTGGGCCCAATCCAAGTTTCACAGAATCACTGAGGGTGGAAAAGCCCTCCAGGATCACCAGCTCCAACCTGTGCCTGATCCCCACCTTGTCACCCAGCCCAGAGCACTGAGAGCCATGTCCAGTCCTTCCTTGGACACCTCCAGGGATGGGGACTCCACCACCTCCCTGGGCAGCCCCTTCCAATGCCTGACCACCCTTTCCATCAAGAAATTCCTCCTGCTGTCCAACCTGAATCTCCCCTTTTTCTCAGGCCACAACAATTGAAGGCATTGAAGGCAGGTAGCACCTCTTGGCTACCCTGCCTGTCCTGCTCATCCACAGGCTCCCCACTGCTCCTGGCAGCTCTGACACCCCTGGACACCCCCACCACTGAGCCAGGAAAGTCACCAAGGGCAATTTATCGTCACAAAGGCACCTGTGGGCTGAGCGTGGGTGATGACACTCATCAACTCATGGTTGAGGACAGCAGCACAGCCTGTTCTCTCTCCTGGCATTCCGTGCCTGCCCACAGGGTTTGTGCTCCCTGCCCTCGGCACGGCGGCTGGGAAAGCAACCAGAGGCAAGGCAGGAAGAGCTCCTGCTCTCCATGGCAACATCCAGCAAACTCTGGGAGCTGGGGCGGCTGCCAGAGCTCCGTGGGCTCGAATGGTTTGCAGGACGTGACCTGGGCTCCTGGGCGAGTTCCAGGGGTGCCCAGAGCGCGTCCTGCCTGTGCAGGGACACCTGGGCTGGACAGAGTCCCTCAGTGTGGGAACAGAGCAGGGCTGGCACAGCACAGCCTCCCCTGCTTCATTACTCATCAGAGTTAATTAGCACAGGATGAGCTGCCTCGTTAGCAGCAGCTCCAGCCCTGGCACTGCCAGGGGACGCAGGAACCCATCATGGCACTGGGAATATCTGGAGAGTTTGTTTCTAACACAAGGCCATGTTTGCAAAAGCAAACATGCAAATGAACACAAATGTCCCAGGAATCAGAGAGTCATGGGATCACTACGGTTGGGAAAGCCCTCTAAGATCATTGAATCCACCTGTTAATCTAAAACTGCCACTTTGCTACTAAACCATGTCCCAAAGTGCCACACCCACACGTTTTTTGAATGCTTCCAGGGATGAGGACTCCCTGGTCAGCCTATTCCAAGGCCTTTTCATGAAGAAATTTTCCCAAATATCCAAATTAAATCTTCCCTGGCACAGCTCGAGGCCGTTCCCTCTCCTCCTGTCCCTGTTCCCTGGGAGCAGAGCCCGACCCCCCCCGGCTGCCCCCTCCTGTCAGGGACTTGTGCAGAGCCACAAGGTCCCCCCTGAGCCTCCTTTGCTCCAGGCTGAGCCCCTTTCCCAGCTCCCTCAGCCGCTCCTGGGGCTCCAGCCCCTTCCCCAGCTCCGTTCCCTTCCCTGGACACTCTCCAGTCCCTCAATGTCTTTCTCATCATGCGAGGGGCCCTGACACTGCTGTGAGCCTGTAAAAATGTGTTAAATTACCTGCCTTCCACTAATATAAAAAGCCAGGAAAAAAGCTCCTGGAGAAGTCTAAGTTTACCTGAAAATCAAGCCAAACAGGTTTTTCTCCCCTTTTTTTGCTTGCTGCTGTCATGAAACAAGTTTGAATGTGGAGGTATCAAGTTCGCAGCAGTTTAAAAGTTAAACGTGGCCTGGAAAAGCAGAGCTTTCTAAAAGCTTTCATTGAGCCTTGTTTTCCCCTGCGCCGTCTCCCTGCTTGTGGCACGGGAGGCCTTCCACAAGTGCTCTATTCATGGGGGCCCTGGCCACCAGAGCCCCTAAAATTGTTGGGCCAGCCCCAGTGGCTCAGCCTCATTAAAGGGTTTGTGTTTGGGGACATGCTGTGGGTGCTTTCATCTCCCAGACTCTGCTTGGGTTATTTTTACCTGTCAGGTTGGAGAGCTGAGCCTTGGCCCGGCCACTTCTCCGTGCCCTGGGTGTTTGTGGAGCTCAGCCCAGAGCCAGAGCAGCCTCAGTGCTTAATACAGCTCCAGAATCCTCCCAGATGAAGGAAAACCCACCCAAATAAGCAAAGCCAAAGGTGCATGGGCTGAAGGAAAGCCTGGGGACAGGGGGCAGCCACCAGCCCATCTGCTCCTGGTGGTGCCATGGGGAGCTCTGCTGGGCAGAGATTTTGCTGTATTTATGTTCCATGGCTCATTCTGTAGGGTTTTTATATCATTTGTGCTGGTTTGAGTAGCACTGCCTTCTGCTTCTTCCCCAGGAACTTCTCCCTGGGAGACAAGGGAGCAGAAACTGCCTTTCTCCCTTTCCAGCTTCCAACCTCCGTTTGGAGAGCAGGGACACAGGCTTTGTCCTCTGTGCTTCTGCCAGGCTGAAGACAGCTCTGCCTGGAGCTGCGAATCACATACCACTCCCCCAGAGACCTCTCTTCCTTCCCAGCTCTGCTCCCCGAAGTTGCCTTTCCCTGGATTCTGGTCCTGCAGCTATGCCAGGCTTGGTGCCAGATGATTTAGTTTTGCCTGTGGATCTCTGGAACAAAGACAAGCCACGTGCCAGGAGCACAGGTTGAGGTTTTCCAGGTGAGGAGCTTGCCCCAGCCAGGCTGCTCCCAGTGCTTCCCTGGGGCTACAGGGATCCTGAATGTGCTTCCTGTTCTTAATGTGTTCAGACAACTCCAGGAGTGGCACAAACAGGCACTGAAATCAGTGGGGAGATTTGTGACCCACATCTCAAACCTCTTTTTCTCTGCACTCCAAAGGTCAGTGATAACAGCTCCCAAATTTAATTAAAAATGTCATTTTTTCAGCTTGACCCAAGAATCTGCATTACTGTCATTTGAGGAACCCTTTGACCCCTGGCAAGTTAAAAAACCCTCTGAACTAGAGAAACTCTTTCTTTACAAAGACTTAGCCAGGTTTTCAAGCTCTGTTTTTCATCCTGTGCACCAGAACAGAGTGGCAGCTTGTAGAGAAAACTGTATGAAGAAAATATAGAGAAAATATACAGAAAATATATTTTCTGGTGCAAAAACCCTGCAGACAATGGAAACTGTGGCATTTCTGAGCTTTGGAGGGCTCTGTTTGCAGCCTAAATCGATTTCACTGTTCCCTCAGAGACCAGGTAGGACACAAATCCTACATGACAGTGTGTGAAATCATTGTTATTTGTAGAAGCAACTTGTACAAGCCAACAAAATGGCCTCAAATCCTCATTTGTGCCAAGGCAGCTCTGTAAAATAATTTTTTTTTTTTTACAAAACCTTCCTCATCTTTTATCAAGGGGTTCCTACCACACCTGAGCTCTTGCCTGGGCTGTGCAAATCCGATAATCGAGGCTCAAACCCCGATTTTTCAGTGTAAGATGGGTGGGGAGCCATTGGTTTGAATCCCAAACAGCACAAAGAGTTGCCAGTTGTCCTTATCCTCATCCATGGATGTGGATAAAGCTACATCATCCCCTGGCAAGGCCAAGGAACACACAGCAAGCCAGGGAGCCTTTGGGAGTTATCCCAAACTTTGGGAACATGAATGCCCACCTGCCAATGACAAGACTCAAGCTCTGGTTGTGGCAGCTCCAGGATGTGCTCCTTGTGCGAAGCTTTCCCTCAGAACAGAACAAAGGGAATCCCAAGGAATATTCAGGAATCTCACAAGAGAAAACACACACTTTTACAGTCGGGTTTCCCCTTGTTTTCTCTAATCCAACACCAAAATCTTCCATTAAGATTTCTGCAAGTCTTTTTCTGGGGGCTGAGTGTGTAAAATGCTGCTTGTACCTGTTCCACCTGCAGTAAACTCGGTCAAAACAGTAAATTGGGATTCCCTACTGGATCCTGCCCTGGGCAGAGGAAAAGCCTCGTGGGCTACCTGGCTACCCCCTGCACATGGGATGACAAACACGGCAATGACGTCTGGACTGGGAAAAAGAAAACATCAGGAATGTCAGAGAGCAGCAGCTGGTAAATCCATACGTAGGAAAACAAACAAGGCCGAGCTTTGATTGTCCAAGTTCACAGCAGAGGTTACTTTACCTTGGCAGAGCCACATCCACGACTTTCGGCTCGGAATTCCTTCGGCAGAGCTAAGCAAAACCATGTGTTCTCCTGGAACCAGGGGAAAGTTTATCTCCAGCACTGGGCAAAGGCAGGGCTGGAGCAAAGGAGGCTCAGGGGGGACCTTGTGGCTCTGCACAACTCCCTGACAGGAGGGGGCAGCCGGGGGGGTCGGGCTCTGCTCCCAGGGAACAGGGACAGGGATGAGAGGGAACGGCCTCAGGCTGGGCCAGGGGAGGGTCAGGTTGGACAGCAGGAGGAATTTCTTCATGGAAAGGGCGGTCAGGCCTTGGAAGGGGCTGCCCAGGGAGGTTTGGAGTCCCCATTCCTGGGGGTGTCCAAGGAAGGGCTGAACTTGGCACTCAGTGCTCAGCCCAGAGCTGGGTGACAAGGTGGGGATTGGGCACAGCTTGGACTCGATGGCCTTGGAGGGCTTTTCCACCCTTAGTGATTGTGTGAATTTGGGAGAGGTTCAGTAGGATTTTGGGAAATGGCAGGACGGGTGTTTTGGGAAAGCTAAAGAGAACAGAAAGAGGGGAAATAATGTTTACAGAAGAGGTGTAACAAGGACTTGACAGAGAAGGGCGAGGTTCTGGCAACTCCTGCTGGTCAGAAAAATGTGGGATCAAAGCAGTGTTTAGGGAGGATCTGCTCCTTTTCAAAGTGCTCCAAGGAACCACGCTCAGGGAAACTGAGAGTGGTGAACTCTGTGACCAGGGACCTGCCACGTATCCGTGCTATTTAAAGATGTGTCAGGGTTAGGATAAATATAGGATCTGCTGGGCATGGTCTGACAAGTCACCTTGGGTTCTCATGGGAATATTTATTGTGAGCTTCAGCTGACTGTAGCCACAGCCAGAGCTCCCAAGGGAAAACCTCCCTGTGCCGCCATGGAAAGCTGCCCTGCTCAGGCTGGAGCTGGAGCTGGAGCTGGCCCAGCACCCAGGAACACCTCAAGCACTTGTCCCACTGCCCTGCACCTCTCCCAGGGGACACAGCACTGAGACAAAGGCCACTCATGGTCCTTTTGCAGGAGATGGGGTGACAGCCCCAGGGACCTGGACAAATTCCAGGCTATTTAATTGCTTTCTGTCTTCCTGAATTCCTCCAGCGCTTCCCTTTGGGCGTGCTGGTTTCTGCTTCCTGTCCTGGATCCCAGAGCAGCCGGAGCCCAACGCCCCCAGGCACGGAGTGAGAGCTGCTGGAAGGTGCTGCCTTGATTGGGAACTCATCGTATTCCAGCCCTGTGAGAAAAATCCATCTGCAGCTCCTGGGGAGCTCCTGGGCCGGCATCTGCCTTCAGCTCTGCCTTCAGCACTGACAGGGGTCGGCACAACCCAGCAGCCTCCACATCCCACCCTGCTCCGATCCCACCTTGAGTCCAACTGGGGACCAACTGCGCTGTCTCGGAGCCCACCAGGCACTTTGCTCCCTGACTTTCCCAACCCTCCCCAGGACAGGCTGGAGAAGTCTGGAACTGGGCCATTTGGAAGGTTAATCCAAGCCTTTTCCAACAGATCCACAGTAGCTCCATCAAAACCTCAGCAAACCCTCAGCTGTGGCTGCATCACTGTCCAGCTGAAAATGGGGACAATCCTCCCAAATTTCTTCTTGCTGAGCAGCAGATCTGTGCTGTGACAGGGCAGGGATGGGAAGGGGATGGATGAAGGATCCTCAAGCTCACGGGACACACTCCAGGGCAGAAGATCCCATGGAGCTTCGGCTGCAGGTGCTGTTATAAACAAGAAAAGCATCCTATTACTCCCCATTCCACAGCCAGTTTGGCTTGGGGGAGTCCAGCATGATTAATAATTCGTGAAATTGCATTGCAAGAAACAAGAAACCAGCAGGAAAGTCTCTAATCAGACTCTGTAAGACTAGAGGGGTTGATTTGCCTCAGTCTATTCACTTCAGTCGATACAACCACTATTAAATGTTGAGTGAAATCCTTGCTTTATGTAAATCCTCTCCCAGAGGAAAAGCAAGACAGCGAAGGAGGGAAGACACGAACCCAGGAGAAAATCCTGTACTGCCTCCAATCACAGGAGGTGCAGTTGTCCTTCCCTGGCCACTTAGTGGTGATAAAATGGGAGTGCCATGAATTATGAGTGAGGGTCTCACGTTTCATGGAGAGCTGTTCCCCGGAGCGGGGATGTGACAGGGCAGCCGCGCCTTCCCCAGGCTTGGAAGGACATCAGGAGTCAACTGAGGAAAGGTAAAAGGAAAAAAATAGAGGCATTGCCCTGTTGGGGTTGCTTTCCTCTTTAAAACAAAGCTCTGGTAACAAAGGGAAATGTTATACAAGGAATTCCATCCTTATCTGGAGAGCTCCTGGACAGGGTGGCCTTTCCCTGCCGTGGTGAAGCTGCTTGTCCCTCAATGTCAAATGCTTTTAGCAAAGCAGCTTTTATTTGATTTATCTCCTGGGTTTCTGTGCTTGTTGCTCTATTTCCAACCCGGTGGCCCTGCAGGAACGCCTCCTGTCAGGGGATCCTGGTGGGACACCAGTCAGCCTGGGCAGGAATTCTGGGTCATGAATTACAAGCTTTGGGATGAATCTGAACTTCAGGCTGGACTTCCAGTGGATGCCAAGTGTTTGTTACAGGCTGGAGAAGGGAGGGCCGGGAGGAAGAAGGTCAGGTCCTGGTGTACCAGGGTTGGGGGTGTGAGGGCTCCCTGATGGGCACTTTGGGGTCATTTTGGAGCCATTCTCAAGGAAATGCTTATCTGCATCTTCCAGGGGTATGGAGCAAACCCAGAGCAGGCAGCCTTGACTGTTTTGCCAAAAAGCTGAATTGCAATTAGTGAGGCGAGGCCAAAGTCTCAGCAACAACTGGAGAGCAGGAGTGAGGTGGTGGTGGCTTAACTCGAATAAACCCGCTTGGATTTGCATAACACTGGGAGTTTGTGCCCCAGCAGAGCTCGGGCTGGGCAAGATTAGCTTTGCTAATGAGCTTTGCTGATGCAAGTCTTACAAGAGAGGCACAATTTGGGCGTTTGACCCTGGCTGGGCACAATCACAGAGCTCCCTGTGAGCCCTGGGCTCCAAACTGCCTCATTTTGGGGTTAAGATACAGAATCCCAGACCGGTTTGGGTGGGAAGGACCTTAAAGCTCACCCAGTCCCACCCCCTGCCATGGGCAGGGACACCTTCCATTAGCCCAGGTTGCTCCAACCTGGCCTTGGACATTTCCAGGGATGAGGTAACCACAGCTTCTCTGAGCAGTCTGTGCCAGGGCCTCCCCACCTCCCTCCTTTGCAAGAAATCTCCAATCTGTGACTCCAACCCGGTCACTTAAAGGCATTATTAGCACACCAGCAATGCTGTGCTCCCTAAGGATTGAGAATTCCCCCTGCCTGTTCTGAAGGATTTCTCTCCATGACATGCACACCATGGTTTTGTCTGGTTTTCCATTATTCAGCCCATGTGGATTTTACCACTTCCCTTGGGAGCCTCCAGCGAAGCCCAGTCTCTGCATTGTTCCAAACATTTCCTGACATTCAGCTGCTTCTTCCTTCTATTCATGCCCATCAGAATTGTGCTCCTGCCTGGCTGTGCCCTCGATTGTTTGGGGTGCTCCCAGCCCTTTGAAACTGGGAGTTTTTGCTGTCAGAACACAGAACAAATTCCCTGACTTCTCATGTCCTTGGGGCTTGTTGACATTTAATCTCCCTCTGTGCTCTCACCCAGGAGCAGCAGCCAGCCCTGGGCTCGTCCTCTGTTGGTGTCTTCTCCCTTCATTTCTGCCCTGTGGTGGCTCTTCCTGCCTGTCTGGTTCTCCATCCTTCCCAATGTTTTTGTGAAACTCGTTTTCCTCTAGGAAAACACCAGCACTTGCTCATGTCATGTTCCATCTCACAGCCTCAGCCAGGGCAGCTGTGAGGGATGAAATGTGGATATGGGACCTCATGCTGGCACTGACAGCTTGGCTTGGGAGGGACCCTAAGGACCATCCAGTTCCAACCCCTCTTCCATGGGCAGGATCACCTTCCAATCCACTATCCCTGCCTAAAAAACAGGCTCCACCATATCTGGAACAGGAGCTGTCACCAGGATTCAAAAAAAAACCCAATAAACCAACTCTATTTCCCGATTTTCATTAAAACCCTGCTCTGCAGAATGGGGACACAAAGGGAAATGTTTCGGTGTCCCCGTGGACACTGTCAGGCAGGAGCGATGTCACAGCTCGGGAATCGGGCTCTGCCCAGCTGGAGCAGGCAGGCTCTGCTGGAAAACACCTGCTCCCTTTTCCAGGGATCAGATTTCGGAGTAGCTGGATCCTCCTGTCAAAACAAGTGTCCATTCCCACCAGGATCTGTCCCAGCAGAACTGGGGAAAAGGAGCCAACAAACCCAGATCCCACAGCAAATATGGACACAGCGAGTTTCTGAACTCATTCTGGAGGAGGGAATAACCAGGAATTTCTTTCCTGGATGCGGTTTCTGCAGGGAGACATCGCAGGCTTGACGTGGTCATGCTTGGAAATTGCTCCATGTCATGGGAAAGATGAGGTATGAGTGGGAAGTCTGCAAAGTTAATCCCTTCTCTATCAACAAGAGAAATTAAAGGCTCTGAAACGACTTAGACAACCTTGGAAGAGCTGGATTAAACTCCTGTAGGACATGGGAAGCAAAGGAGCGAGCAGTGCTGGAGACTGGGAGAGGACTCTGTCCTGAGGGATGACTCCCCTGGCTTATTGGGGATAAAATAAAAGTGAAGGTTGAGGACAAAATGGGAGGTTTGGGGGGATATTCAAGTCCAGGCCTTGGTGCCAGCAGAGCTTTGGATTCGCCTGATCCAGCAAACAGCACAAACTTTTATTTTACTTTTTCCCCAATTTCAGCAGCTCATGATCCTGCCTTTGCTTGAGTGCATTAAATACAGAAAGGCCTAAACATTTGGAGAAGAAAGATCCTGGCATCCATTGGCAAAAAGTCCTCTTGGATAGGAAAGTAATGGAACGTTAAGTGCTGATAAATAAACAAACCAGGATTTTTAAATGAGGCCTTTTTAAAATTGCAAGGGGACGGCTTCAAATGGGCACTTGCCTTTTGTTTTTCTTCTTTGTTATCTCTCTACAGCACTTAAAATTATTTAAAAATTCTTCTAAATGCTTATTTAAAAACCCCCAAAACTGAAAAGATTATGCTTTGCACTTCCATTTGATTCCAAAGGGATTTTTGGATGCTGTGTTATAAAACTTTTTGCAAAAGGTTTTGAATGGAAGCCCTGACAAGCCATGGAACATTAGGAAATCCCACAGCATTAATGAGCTCTTGAAGGGTTAGAGAATCATGGAATTGTAGACTGGTTTGGGTTGAAGGGACCTTAAAGCTCACCCAGCTCCACCCCCTGCCATGGGCAGGGACACCTTCCACTATCCCAGGGTGCTCCAAGCCCCGTCCAACCTCGTTCTGCTCAGGAATTTTCCTTTAAAATCTTTTCCAGCACCGGCTGTGGTTTCTGTAAAGTGATTTTTTTTCTCTTTTCCCCCAGGAAAATGCCACTATTACTGATTTTTTCCTTTAGTTTTCCTGGGAAAACCCTCAATGAAACACCCCATTCAAACACAATTAAACCTGTTGGTTTAATCACCCCAGTAATGACCCTTTGGGGTCACCCAGACACTAAACATTATTCCACAGGAGTTGTGGTCCTAAAGCTGATGCCTTAAAAGTGTAAGACCTTTAGAATCTGTGTCACAGGATGAGAGAACGAGACAGAATATCATGGATGCATTGCAGACAGGAAAAAATTCCCAATACAACAATTTGAGGCACAAAGTTGATGTTTTGGGCTCATGGGGGTACCCCCTTCCCCAGGCAGGGTCCCTAAACCACTCAGATGCCACAAAGCCCCCCCTGGATGCTCCATTTTTGCCCCAGCATCCTGTTCATGGATTCTATGGATGGAAGGCTCCATGGAAGCCTCAGGATGAACCAAAGCCATGCAATATTTAAGGCTCAAATGACAAATGAATTCTGCTGGTGCAAGAAAGCACAGGAAGGGAAGGAGCAATAAAGGAACAAAGTTAATGCCTTGATCATGTATATTCCAGGGGCCTTCAAATGCCAGCTGGATTTGGGTTCCGCTCTTTGGCTCCTTGGAGGGCTCCTAAGTGCCCTGAGGTAGGAAAATTGGCACAAGAAAGCCTCAATTGACTGAAAATACCTACTGAGGTTTGACAGCAGAAGAATTAAGTGTTAATCACCGGGAAATGCAAAATGTTCGTTTTCTGGGCAAAATTATCCCATAAATTCAGGTGTTCCTGCCCGACTGAAATCAATGGGAATTGCACATCCCAGTCCCAAAGCCACTCCAGCACTGACACAACCGGAGACAGCCCAGAAGTATCATTTCTGTGGGGTTTCTGTGCATGGGCAGCAAATTCTGCAAAGAGGGGGTAAAACTTCTGCTTCAACACTTTGTGCCTTCTCAGCAGCCATGCTTCCCAATGAGATAACAGCCCAGTTTCCCTTGTTTTCCAAAATAACTCCAGATTATTGATGTCCTGCCAATGTTTTAACAAGGAGAGTTCACTAAATCCCACCCTGTCCCAAGTCTAGGGCGAACACCATGGGATCAGGGTGGGGACACCAAATGGGTAGTGCAGAGATGAAGAGCCCAGGAGGCTGTTCCTTGTTTTTCCATTTTAAAGCAAACACTTTTCTGTAACTGGAACCAAGAAGAGAGGCAGCCTCCTCCTTTCTTCATGTTTGGCAAATAAACCTCTCTTAAGGGCACTGTGTTGGAAATGTTTGTACTTGATTTATTAAAAAAAAAATACACAGAGTGGGTTGATAGCACAACATTTGGCCTGTTCAGGGGGAGAAGGGTAAAGGCATCCATGCAGTCCTTTGAATGCTTGGAGGGCAGCAGGAGTATGTTGCTCTGGGGATGTTTTCTTTGTCATCAATACCAAAAATCTTATGTTCCATAGTGAAAAAGTTGGAATTTAAATTTTTTTTGGTGATCTCTAAAGGTTGGAGAGCAGCATCATGGCTCAACCTATAGATTGCACTTTTCCAGCTTTCTAGTGTTGGCTGTAGCAGGAAAAACGCTCCTTTTAAAAGAAAAAAAAAAAAATCCTAAACCAAGTGGTGACTGAATAACCTGCTCAGTACAACTTCTGCCAACCACACACAGATGTGAAGCTGGAATCACTACGGCGGTTTAAGAAGGATGGACTCCACAAAGGGCGTAGATCCCATTCCCAATCTCCTGTAACATTTTGAGGAGTTGTTCTCCCAGCCCTTGAAGTTCCCAACAGCTGAAGACTTTTGTCAGGAGAGTTTAATTAAACCAATAACTGCGGAGAGAAAGCAAACATCCCAGCCAGGCACAGCTGCCTGGGTCGGTTCCAGCAGCAGCAAAGTTGGCACAACCACCACATTCTGCCTAAATTCTGTAAGAGGCACAGAAGTTTTGGGTTAAGATTTATGCTGTATTTAATCTTTAAGGAGCCATCAGTCTCCTTTCTAATGGGTTTGCCCAGCCCGGGCAGTTTTGAAGCTCAGACTCAAGATGTTAATCTGTGAAAAGGTTTCAGGGAGCTCATCCTAATCTGTGGCAGCACACCCAGCTCCCAACATTCTTTTTTCCCTAAAAAACGCTTTCAAATGCCGCCGTGTTGGTCAATGAGTCCCCACTGATCTCTCACCCTCGCATGAGAATGGGTGTGAAGAGCAGCCGCATCTCCCCAGGGATCAACATTTCCATGCAGCCGCCTGGAAATGCCCACAAGCCACGAAACCGGGTTTCTGGATAAGTTTACTGGCGATACTGGTGGGTTTTCCACCCTGAGCCTTCTGCCAGCCCCCACACTCGGTGACAGCGATGCCTTGGGCCACCCCGCCACCATTCCCCCACATTTTCTGCCTCTTTTGTGACTAAACAAATAGAATGGACCTTTGCCCATCGGGAGCAGGAAACATCTGCACCGCCACCGTTCTCGCTCCGAATCCACGCTCCTGTTTTTGTGTTTCGTTAAACCGAGAGCTCGCAGAGGCTGGGGTTTAGCAGCCTGGAGCTGCTGGGCTGTTACATGAGATATTCAGGAAGTTATTTGCATGGAGGATAAAAGCCTGTGGCAGCAGCCGGACGCGCTGCAGAGGCGACTCAGCCACGGTGGCCACCAGCCCCAGGAATTACACCCATCCCAGCCTCACAATGAGTTGTTTACTGGCCTTGGCTGCCTGTGGGAAGAGCCAAGGAGAGCGGAGGAAGAGGAGAGACAAACACAATGCGAGCGAGACGCGTTAGGGGGAGGCTGGGCTTTAGCAGCAGCCCCGGGATTTCAGCCCTATGGAAGCAGAGAGAGCTGAAAAGGGAATAAAATGAACCATCCGCCGCCTCGCTCCTGCTGCCAGAAGAACCTCGTCCCTACCTGAAGGGCTGATATCGAAGGTAAGAGGGGGAAATGACCAGTTTTTAGGCAGAGGGCAGATTCACCGCGCGGCTCTCGGGGGCAGCTCCCAGGCAGACGCAGCCACGCTTCCCTGAGTATTTGTAATTACGGCCCTGGAGAAGGAAAGCTGACCGGTTTTCCAGCAGGAATCCAGCGCTTTCAGGGCAAGAGCTCAGACTGTTCCAGTCAGCTCATTTGAGAAGATTTAAAACAAAACAACAACCCCCAGCCTAACAAACAGCGCCTTTCTAAATCTGCTTAGGGAGATATTTTCTTTTCACGGCCAGCTTTGCTCTGCAGCTTCCCAGCGCTTTCCCGATCCTCAGCTCCCCCCCTCTGCTCCTCACTTTTTTTAATTGGAAGGCAAAACAATTACGGCCGCGGGAAGGAAAATCCGAGCTTTGAGGAGCTTTTCCCGGCTCCTTCCCATCGGGCACGCTCTCCCAGGCTGGGTCCCCCGGCTAATTGCTCAGGAAATCCGCGCTGCTCATTGTCGGGCTGTCCTTAAGCTGCTAATTCCGAACTGGGAGAGGCTCTGGAAGGGAATCCATGGATAGAGCCCCGCGAGAGGGACCCAGCGGAGACCCGGGGCGGGGCGGGCTCCGGCGCTAATAACACATCCCTGTCCAATGGAAAGCGTTTCCTATGGAGACCCCCAGGAGTTCCCCCTGCCCACAGCCCCTGCCCAGACATTGGGCCCATTCTTGCGTCCCGTTTTCCCAAGACACGATGGCAGCAGCGCTCGGCAGCCCCGATCCCGCTTGGAACAAAGGCCGGGCAGCTGCCACCCAGCGCGGAGTTTGAGGATGAGCGGCTGAACTTGGACAAAGTGGGATTTTCCGCGTGGGAATAACGCGGCTCGTGTCCCAGGGACACAAAGGATCGCTGCGGGCTGTCAGGGAGGGATCCCCTGGAAGCACCGAGCCGCGGGAATGGTGGCGACCCCGGTAAGTCCCTGCTGTCCCCTTCCCGAGGCAGGAAAAGCGGCCGGATTTCATGGCAGCTCCGGGAGGGGGTTCTGGAAGCTGAAGGCTCGGATGGATGTGGGGGATGAACCCAGCCGGGTTTCACTGGAGATCAGCGGTGTTTTCCCTACGCTGGCAGCTCCCACTCCTCCCGCTCCAGCCCCAGCTGGGGCTGCTTAAAGGCAGAAAGATGAGCTCCAACTTTTGGGGAAGTAAGTCCTGTGTGAGCTACTCCTCCAGATTGCATGGAAATGGTTCTAACTCCCACCGTAGTTCTCCATTCCCATCGAGATTCTCGTTGTGGCACTGCAGGTGACAAGTTTAGGACTTTTCTCTCCTGTTGTTTGTTGTGCGTTTGTGAAAACGGTCCCTTGGTTACAGCTTTCTTTTGTACTTGGAGTCAGTGTCATAAAGACACTTTAAGCTTAAAAAGGAGTTGGGTATAAATGTGGCATAAATTAGACTTTCACCTTCGTTTAATGGAGGGCTGGTTCCTACAAACTCTATTAAAAATTAGGAATTAAGTTATAAATATTATACTGAAGACCTTAAAAATTTATTTAATCACTTTGGCTTTCATTCATGGCCAAAATCTACTCCTGTAAAGCAGCAAATTTCAATGAGAAAAATTCAAAGACAGCTCTAAAAAACCGGGAGTCAGAAGTAAAATGAACGATGAACAACATCATTTAAAGATTTGGCTGTTTGGAAGAGAGAGGATTTAACACGATATAAGCACATGGCAGAAGAATTTGCAGGAAGAGTTCGGAGGTTTTAATGACAATCCCAAATCATTGTTTGAGAGGAGACAATTGTGTGTGGTTTTTGTATTGCTGCCCTATAGGAACAGAACAGTCAAATCCAGAGGGTGGGAAGTACAAAGTTCACAGTGATAAGGACATTCCCCCCCTTGTAGTACTTTTCCATCTTCTTGCCCTTAGGAGCATTCCCTAAAAACAAAACAGGCAGGAAACCCTGGTACTTGGGGGGTTCAAAGCCTCTGAATTTTAAAAGTGTCAGGACAGCCCACCAACGCTTATGTCCAAAAGGGAGACAGAGGAGTCCTTCAACTTTATTCGAATAAGAGGAGAGAGTCCACTGGGCACACGCCCATGGGATTTTCTCTCTCGAGGTTTCGGAGGGCACAGCCTCCCTTTTATCCCGAACTCCCGGCCGCACGTTGCCCTCTTCGTTTCCCTCTTGCCTGAGGTACCAGGAAGGTGCAGCCTTCCCGAACTGCCTATCCCATATCCCCCCTTGAACCTACTGTTTTACCCCAAAGTTCAGAAGTCCAGCCTTGTGCAGACCCGTGCCTGTTTCAGGAACCAGACTGTCTGGGCCCGGTAAGGAACCTGCTGCCCCAAGACAGTAGAGGCACTAGGACCCATTTCAGACCTTAACTCCCATCAAACTGTTTGTAAAGACATCGGCACACATCTTTCGTCTCAAAAGGAAATCCAGAAACACATGGGAGGGAGGAAGGGAATGGGACAGGAGGCTGAACAAGTCACTGGAATCCTTTGAGGCTAAAAATGAGAATCCCCCTCAACTGATAAAAATCGATGTCCTCCGAATTCCAGGGAGCTCAGCTCCACACGGACAAACACAACAAATGCCCCAATTCCCCACTCACCTTCATTTAGGGCATTGCAATGAGGCACAGAACTGCAAAGCTGGGGTTGCTGAGGAGCAGGGATGGAAACATTCCCTGGGCAGGGGGAGGATGCTCTCCCAGCTGGAACATGGATCCCTCCTCCAGCTGTGACCTCATGGCTGGAGCACAAGAGCAGGAATTAAGGCAGTTTTATCCAAAGCTTGGGCCAGATCCTGGAGACAGGGCGCACCGTTGGAGGGGACGTGGCAAAGCAATTTGGGATTCTGTCACTGTGGCACTTGGAGCCATCTGGATGGATGCCATGTCCGTGATCCACGGGTGCCAGCTGCCCCTCACCCTGCTTAAGGCTTATTTGGGATTTGGGGCTCTATTTCCCGATGTCTAAGCGTTACTGGCCAGGGCTGTGTGGCTGGAGCGGCATTCCCATCCTGACGGAGCTCCAGGATCCCAAAGGAGCCGTCCCCACGGGATGGGCTGGGTGGGGGTGCTCCTGGAGCACTCAGCCACCCTCAGCAGGTCTTCCCAGGTCAAGCGTGCGTGCAGAGCCTCACTCTGTTCCTCCACACGTTGCTCCTCCTCCCTAAATAAGGATCCGATTTAGTCCCAGGGAAGGGGAGCCACCACCTTCCACAGAAGGGAAATTCTCTCCCTGAAAAGAGGAGCTCTTTATTCCCAGAGCAGACAGTGGCTCTGCGAAGCTTCCTCCTGCACCAGCTCCCAGCTCAGCCCCATAAAAGGGGTAAAGATCCACCCTGCTCCGGAGCCAGACCAGCCTGAGCTGACCCTGGCTGCAGGGAAGTGTGCTGGATCATTTGTAAGGGTTTTGGTAGGAAAAGGAAAATCTCTTTATCTTGGCAAGTGAAATTAAGGGACATTCATCAGTCCCTGAGCCCCAAGACAAAGGTGTATTCTGGCAGCAGAGCAGATCCTGTCTCTGGACAAAACATGAGCTCATCAGGCTGTGAGACCCTCTAATGCTGTAAACACACAGCCACAACAGACCTCTTCTTTTCCTCCAATAATATTCCCATTTTCCTTTCTTGAACCTGCAGACAACCCACCCTTTTCCTCCCCAGCATGTGTTTTACAGAGGGATATAACCATATTTAGCAGGAAAAGCAGCATCCAGCCCTTGCACGATGCCAAAATGTCATTGCCTTGCCCTGATCTCATCATTAGAAATCTGATTTCTAAGAAGCAGAAACACTGCTGTCTGTCTGAGATTGGATACTTCTGCATTGTGGAGTTGTTTCATACTTATTTTAACACTTTACAGAAAAAAACAGGTTGGACAAGGCTTGGAGTACCCTCTGGAAGGTATCTCTGCCCATGGCAGGGATGGAACAGGATGAGCTTTAAGTTCCCTTCCAACCCAAACCATCCTGGGATTCTACAGTCCCGAGAACTTCCCCTTTTCCTCACAGGATAAAGCCATTTAAGAGAATAAAACCTTATTAGATCAGCCCCCTGCAGTAAATAAACACAGGGCTCAGGTCCCTCAAGGTCCCAAACACAGATTGTGTCCAGCCCCATGGAAGGATTGGCCCAGCACCCAGAGGAATCCAGACAGAGCCCTTCCAGCCAGGCCACCTTGCCAAGGTGAAATCTTGTTTGTGCTGCTGTGCTGGCACCTTCTTGCTACAAGGGAAGGGGAAAAGTCCATAATTTTTGGATAATCAGAGGAGAAAGTTCAGCTCTCCCATTTCAGCCAAGGGAGTACAGAGGATCCAGCCCAATGGGATGAGGATGGGGTGACAGGAGGGCTCTATGTGGCTCAGAGGAGCTGAGGAAAGGCAACAAGGAGCCAAAAAGCCAAGGAATGGCCAAGGAGCCATGGAAATTGTGTCAGGGAAAGCGAAGAAAGGCAGCTTGTTGGGCAGGCTGCTGACTGGGAACCTTTTGGAACTGTGAGCAAATAAACCCAGGCCTGTTGTTGGAGTCCCCAGTGGCTCAGGGAAACAGGAGTCGCTTATTTTTTATGTTGTTTTTTTTCTTAGCCACACTTTGTAAAGAACCAGGGCTACATCAAGGACGCAGCAACCTCCACCACAAACATTATTCCTGGGTGAAAACAACCTAGTCAGACAGGGTAACTTTGCTTTTCAGCACTTCATCAGCTTTTCTTTGCATCTAAATCTTCTCCATTGAAGCCGGCGCTGCCATTATCCAGCAATGCCCCTTCAGTGAGAGACCTGGCGCTCCAAACAAGGAGCATTCCCGCACTCCTCCAGCACCAAAGGCGAAGCAAAAAGCCCCTCTTACAAGTGTTAAATAATGCAAACTTCGCTGGGAAGCTTGGGGTGAATTCCATTGTTTCCTGGCTGCGGCCCAGCCCCTCTGGAGGCTGCTGGGGATGGGGAAAGGCAGAGCACGCCAAGGGTTAAAGGGTGATGTAAATGGAGAGAGACATTCTCAGTGCAAACAAAAAGAGAGTCATGCCCTGAGGATCAGTGGCTGAATATGGGGTAAGGCAGTTCACGATTCTCTTCTGAAGGAAACATTTTAATTAGCTCAATCCAAAACAGATACAGCCCAGAGAAGGCACCACGAGCAGGAAATGCTTTGTAAGTCTCAGAGGACAGTGAGGAGACAACGGCGGTGCTGAGCAATTAAAAACAAAAAAAACAAAAAAAAAGGGAAAGAATAAAGGAGAGAGCCTTTAGGGTTCGGCCTAAAGGAGAGGCTCAGGCTTCCTTCCCTGCTCCATCCTGGAGAAGAATTCACTTGGGGTCCTGCTGCAGCTCGTGCACGACAGAGAGGAGCTGTTGAACGTGGAGGGGTGTGAGGGTCCCCAAAAGCCAAAGCCAGCTCAGAGCAGGGGGCGGGAGCGGCCGGTGGCTCCCGCCTCATCCCGGCGCATCCCTGCGCTCACTCCTGGCTGAGGGAGAGCCGATGCCTCCTCAAGCGGTCCCATGTTTGGGGTTTTTCGCTCACAGAGGATTGGAAAGCAGCTGCTGAAACCTGACTGAAGCGAGTAACTCCCAACCCCACCTTCCCACAGGTACAGGAGACTTTGTCGCAGCCGCAGCAAGGGCTGGGGAGTGCCAGGCCGGGTGACACTGAGCACAATAAGTGTCAAAGCCATGAATAAGAGCCTTCCTGCCTTGGCTTTTATGCTAATCACCCGCGAACGTCCCCTTTCCCCGGCATACCGGCCGGGCATTCACTCCGATAAACCAGGCAAGAATGGCCCTTTGAAGCTCCACAAACCTCCGTGGACTTCAAAGTCCCACTTCTGTCTGCTCCTTTCCTACTGTTCTCCAATACATCATTTAGGATTAGGAAATGAAAGAGATTAAAGCATTTCTCCTTTCCAGAGTTTCGGATCGTCAATAGAGCTTTGTTTAGGCTGCTGCTCCGCTTCCCACCCTCTAATCCCAGCCTTTCCCTGCTCCTACCGCACCGGGCAAGAAAACAGGCGAAGGTTACTGGGAATCTGCGAGGAGTTTCGGGAGGATGGAGCGCTCGCAGGCACTCAGCGAGCTGAGCCAACCCCAAAAGTGGTGTCCCAAGCTATTTCCCATCCCTCCACCTTTCTCTGGAGAAGCCAGATCCAGCATCACCTACTCCAGCTGGTCCAGCTTTCCATAAACCCACACAGCTGACACTGGGAGAACAGAGGCAGCATTACTGTGCAGCCCCAGCTCCTGGCCTGGCAGCCTCTGGACAGGGAAAAATCATCCACCAGATTGCCCCAAACTGGAGGCTAGTCCTTAAAGCTGCTTCCAGTTCACACTCTCTGAGCCCTCTGTGACCAAATCCAACTTTTATTGAAAAAAGAAAGTAGAAGTAAGTGCAAATTCCATTGCAGGAACTGAGATGTTTAATGTTTTTCAGGTAGAAAAAGGGTTTTTTTTAAATATAATAGTTCTGATTTTATCTATTCAAACAATAGCAGTTTAATCTCATTTTGTCTCTAGTCAGCATTCTGGAAGAACCCAAGTCCTACAGCCTTACACAGAATTATCATCTCCGCAAAAATCTGCCAAAAACCCAAACATCTCCCCCCACAAACCCTTTTGTTTGAGCCTTCTGCCTAATTAAAGTGGAACGAAGGAAGGAAATAAACCCCAAGAAGTTGCAGAGCAGAGTTTGTTGTAAAGCGGTAACCCTGGGCTCCGTGGTGGGAGTAAGTTACACATCCCACAGGCATTGTAGCAGTGGGGTGAGGAGCAGGGAGCTGCAAACCCTGGAGTGAATGGAGTTTTGTCAGGAGAAGGCAGAAATAAAGCTCTTGCTGTGCCCCAGGAAAATCCCGATTTATTTCCAAGGTCAGGGGCTGAGACCCTATGAAAACACAATGAGTGGTGCCACAACCTGGAACAAAACCCAGAGAAACCTCCCCAAACCCCACTGTCCTGCAGGCTTTGGCTTCTCTACCTATAAACCTTTGTTTCTCAAGATTTAAGAGATAACCTGAATACACACCGTGACAATCCAGCAAAGATCCTTCAGCTTTGGGAGGTTTTCCCATCAGGGCTGTGCCAGGCCTCCCAAAGCCAGTGTTCAGTGGTTTAAATGAACACACAGGATGTCCCTCGCGTCCAGACTGATAAAGATCCACTCATCTGACATCTCACATGATTAAAAGAAAATGTGACGATGCCAAAAATGCCAGGCCCAGACTCTGTGCTGGTTTTTCTGACCTCAGTTTGCTGCACGTGTGAAGAACGGGATCAGTGCGGAGCAGGAAGAATGGGATAATGGAATGACAGGGGCTGGTTTTAAATTTGTTTTTTCCCTGCGGTAATTCCTGTTCTAACAAACAGTTGCTCTGGATGGAGCTGCAGTCTGGCAGTTTGGAGGTGTCTTGGGGTGCTGGGAGGAGGAAATAGAAGAATTGTAAACAGGATGCTCAAGGCGCCATAGGAAGTAACACCAAGTTTTCCTCTCTTTTCAGTCCATGGAGGATGGGATTCTTGTGCAATAAAAGAGTAAACCCTCTGCTGAACCTCACTCTGAATAACAGGGTTATGTGAGGGATGGCTGCTGGAGGTTTGCTTGTACCACCCCTGCCAGGAGAGAGAATATTCTGAATTTTATCACATTAAACAGGGGGTTTATTCTGTTACATTCCTCCCCTCCTGGACTCACCCCCAGTTTAAATATAGGATTTAAAGCTTTGCCCTGCCTGAAATATAAAGAAAACCCCTTTGTCATCCTGTATTTACTTAACTTTTAAAAATATATTGCTTTATTTTCCCAGCAAGGCAACAGCAGTGGTGACCGTGGTGTCCATGAAGAGCATCCCACTGCTTTAATCCACAGTGGAAAGGAAGGAAAGGGAATTTTACACTCGGAAAACTCAATCTGTGGACTCATCCTACAGAATTTAAAGCACATGGCTGGGTTTCAAAGCCACTTGTCAGCTTGTTTAAACACCTCAGGGTTCCATAGGTAAACAAGCCAGGCTGTATTTTAAAGCCCATAAGTTAACTAGACAATTGCTGGCAGACAATTCCCAGAGATTAGACACTGGAAAAAACGGGATTTGACCTTGGGGCTGTCTGGAGCAGAGCAGGGAGAAAAGAATCAGGTGATGAAGCATCTTTTTTCCTGTGTGAGGAGTATCTGGGTCAGGCTACAGGCAACGAGCACTTGGTCAGGAGCAAAGGTGAGAGTTCCAAAGGCACCTTCCAAACCTGGGTCTTGAGGAACTGCCAAAACCCAGGCCAGGTTGGAAAGCAGGGTTTCCATCGGGCTCCCAGGCTGTGTGAGGTTTCAAAGGACACCCAACCCCTCTGAGATCTGCCCAGTAGGACCCAGAGTGAAGCCTGGACCAGGAGAGTGTGGCACACCTGGGGTTCACACACCCAGGGAGTCACATTCCAGCATAAGCACAAACTCTCCTGATGGAGATAACAGGGAGTGTCTGCACTGGGAGGGAGCTCCAAGCCAAGGATTTAATGCTTTAGGCTGAGGGTTAAGCCAAGGCTCAGCTATTCCTGTTGGAGTTCGTGAGCTTTCCAGTCCAACTTAGCTCTTGTTTAAAGGCATTTAACACTCAGGCAAGACCTTTCCTTACTTACACCACCACAGAGCCAAAGAAAGTGAGTTCAATCCCACATTTGAGATTTTACTCCTGTCCTTGTCATAAATTTAAATATTTGTTATCTTTATTTAGCTTGTTTCCCACTCAAGTTCATCTAACCATGAATTTAGAAGAAAAACACTTCCACAGGAGAGACCTCCGAGGTCCAACTCATCATTTTGGATGTCCAAAGGTTGAAATAATTTGAAAGTCATTTGTGATGGGAGATGTGGGCATCCTCCTTTCCTGCCACTTTGCCAGGTGCAAAGGTAAGGTGCTGCCTGCTCCCAGGGTCACAGCACCAGTTTTTGGGAAGCCTGTGGTTCTCCAGGCATTCCCAGGTGAGGAACTTGCCCCTTCCACCCGGCAAAGCCATGGCTATTCCAGCTTTCCCAGCACTTGCCATTTTACCAGCAAGACTGACAGCTTGCATGCGAGAACAATGGTCAGCATGAGCTTTCCCAGGAGGAAAACATATGGAAAACATCTGATTTTGATCGTTTGCACCCCAGATTATCCCAAATCCATGCTTTCTTCTCCATTCTATTTGTTTATATGTTGCCATTACAACCTTTAACACAACTAGTGACAGGTTTGGAGCTGAAACTCATCTGTCAGGGCATGACTGTGGAAAGGATCCCACTCTTCACAAGGGTTTTGCCTCCAAATTATTCCCAGTTGTAGCTCCTAAATTTCTTAGATTACAAGGAGATTCCAAACTGGTTCATATTTGGTTGGAGTTTGTAAGGAAAAGGTCTTTCCCTTCATGACCCAACTTTGCTCCGCATTTCCAAGAAGTGCTGATCCAACTCACAAACCCTCCTCGCTCCAACAAGGAGACTTTCCAAGGGAATATCCTCACAGGAATTAAAAACACTTAAAGTAGCCAGGAGAGATGAGCCAGGCAGTTCAGGAAGCACCTATGTCCAAGTAAAAACATGCTCACTTTAACTCCGCCTGTCTCCAAACCTTGTTGAGTTGGGACAAAATCTCGTTAAGAGTGTAGTCCATGAGATTTCCCAAATTTCACATTCCAAACCTCGACAAAGACCAGGAATGAAAAGCAGCTGTTGGTACAGCTTAGAGGAGTCTTTCTCGGGAAGGTTTTACACTTGCAAAAAAATCCCTCTTGGAAGTAATACCATATTTGCAGACATTTTTAAGGGGGAAAAAAGTGAACGTGGCTTTGGGAAGTGTTTTTGATAAACATTTCTGAGGTACAGCAGTTTTCTACTTCGGAAAACATGTGTAAAGATGCTCCTACTTTCAAGTAGAAAAAAAGGCAAAGCAGCTCTTTGTTATCATAGATTTTGTGGATTTTTAAAATACTTTTGCATCAAAAAAGGTTGAAAATCCATAGAACTTTCCTTTGTGCACAGTTTAAAGCAAACACTAAAACCTTCAGCTTTTCTCCTCCTGTTACAGGTTTAGGAGAATATTTCAGAGGTTTCATTCTGTTAAATTTCTTTCCAAACACACTGGGCCAATTCCATCTCAGATTTCAAACAAAAACCTTTCCAAGGGGAAAGTTGGAATTACCATAGAATGATTTGGCTTGGAAGGGACCTTAAAGCCCCTCTCGTTCCACCCCCTGCCATGGACAGGGACACCTTCCATAGACCAGGCTGCTCAGAGCAATCACTCTCCTTCAAACAGGAGGATGAGGGAGTGATGGAAAGAAAGGCAAGGCCAAATTCAGTAAATTCTGTCTTCAACTGTGAAAAATCCCAGTAATAGAGGAATTTGTAAAGACTCGCTTGAAAACTAAATCCTGCTCTTGTTTGCACATCCATTGACTTGGGAATTTCTCTTGCACAGCCACTTTGGGTGACAGGTTCAGGACTGATGGCAGTTCTCTCTCTCTCCTTCAGGATGAAAGGATCCATGAGGGAGATGCGGTAGGAAGGAGTCCAGCCACCTCCCTGGAATGTGTTCCTTCGGGAAGGGGCGAGCTCCCTGCCTTATTTTATGGATGTCACTGAAGTAGACTTTGAAGGCCTTTGGAAGCCCATCCCAGACTTGGCATGGGAAACCACAGCAACAACCATACCTGCCTGACAGATGATTCCTTCAAGTACAACCTGTACGGAGCCGTGTACAGCGTGGTCTTCATCCTTGGCTTGATCACAAACTGTGCCTCCCTCTTTGTTTTCCTCTTCCGGATGAAGATGCGGAGCGAGACGGCCATTTTCATGACCAACCTGGCAGTTTCAGACTTGCTTTTCGTGTTCACTTTGCCCTTTAAGATTTTTTACAACTTCAACAGGCACTGGCCCTTCGGGGACAGCCTGTGCAAGATCTCGGGCACGGCGTTCCTCACCAACATCTACGGGAGCATGCTGTTCCTCACCTGCATCAGCGTGGATCGCTTCCTGGCCATCGTGTATCCCTTCCGCTCCCGCACCATCCGCACCAGGAGGAATTCTGCCATCGTCTGTGCCGGCGTTTGGATCCTGGTCCTCAGTGGCGGAATTTCAGCTTCGCTGTTCTCCACGACCAACGTGTCCAACACCAGCACCACCTGTTTTGAAGGGTTCTCCAAAAGGATCTGGAAAACCTACCTGTCCAAGATCACCATATTTATTGAGGTGGTGGGATTCATCATCCCTCTGCTGCTCAACCTCACGTGCTCCTCGCTGGTTCTCCGGACTTTACGAAAGCCGGCCACCCTGTCCCAGATTGGGACGAACAAGGAGAAAGTGCTGAAGATGATCATTGTGCACGTGGCCATTTTCGTTGTGTGCTTTGTCCCCTACAACTCCATCCTGTTCCTGTACGCGCTCGTACGTTCCCAGGCCATCGCCAACTGCTCCCTGGAGAGGTTTGCCAGGACCATGTATCCCATCACATTGTGCATCGCCACCCTCAACTGCTGCTTTGACCCCTTCATCTACTACTTCACCTCTGAGTCCTTCCAGAAGTCCTTCAACATCAAAACCCAGATCAAAATGGATTCTCTTTTCAAGACGGAGATGCCGCTCACAAAGACGGCGCTGCCGGCGCCACAGGATGAGATCAGTGATCAGGCCATCACCAACGGAGGAGATCCCACATCTGAATCCCATTTCTAGGGAGATGTTTACACAGGGAGTTATCCCCCATTAACTCCTGATTAACACCACGTGGCAAAGAGCTGTTCCAGAAAACGGGGGTTCACACGTGGGGTTAATGAAGAAAAGCTGCTGGGGGATGGCAGATCCTCACACTGGGATGGTCCCATCATATTCCACAGGTGAACACGAAATATCAAAATCCCAATGGATCTCCCTTTGGAGATTATGGGTAGGCAACAACACATGCATCAGCTCAGGAGGGAGCAGAACAACTTCTTTAACCAGAAGATGCCAACATTTGGCATTTTTCCCCCTCAGCAGTTGACATGGGACCAGTTGGGAAGTAGAAAATGTCATTTTCTTAGAGATTCCTGCCTTCTGGAGATGCATCCTCATCCTCATATGTTAACTCAGTAACTTCCCACAATATGTATGTTTGCTTTCAAAGGCATAATAAAAGCTTGTGGCTTTCCCTTACTCCACTGCCAGAGTGTAGAGCCTGGTTTTCCTAGAGACTGGAATTTATGGAGACGTTTGAAGTGTAAATAACTGTTTAGCAATTAGGCAGAAGAGTTGCTTGGTGATGGCAAAGATAATAAGAAAAAAAGATAATTAATACTACAGTTTTGAAATCTGAAGTTTCATTTTTATCAGATTAAGCTGTCGTTTAATTTATTTGATTATTTTTAATGCCACGTCTGGGGAGGAGTAAAGAGCTCATTAATGATCTGTTGCACCTGGGCTTTTATATCCCAGGGAATTATATGACTATTTCTGGGAAGGGCTGGGCTGTAAAGTCAGCTGGAGAAGGGCCTGAAACCCCAGAATTCTTCCAAGGGCAGAGCTCCCATATGGAACTGAGGCAGCTGAAGGCCCAGGAGTGCTGATCCCACTGAAATACGGACAAGTGGTGTCAGAGCACCCAATTAGGGGATGATCTGTGATTGTTTAATGGGCTTTTAGGGCCTCAAAGTAACTCAAAAACCAATTTTCTGCACTCTTTTCTTAGCTGGTTACAGCAATATTGTCTTGTTTTCCAATTAATTTATTACCTTTCCTTTTAGAGATTACAGAAATATATGGAAAATTAATTATTTGTATGTGTTGCATTTTACCACCTGGTTCCTTTCTCCAGCTCTTGGCTCATGTCTGAAGCTCTACAGCCCTTCCCAGGCTGGGTCATTCTTAAGTGTAAGACACAGAAATGAGGAGAACAATTTAATTTGAAAAAAATTATAAAGTTACGAGTTGTTAGCTCAGCAATCTACATTTCCACGGTAAAGCTACTTCTAGGACTGTATTGCCAAAAAAAGAGACAAATTGTTAATTGAACAGATGTTTTCCACTCATTTTCTATTTTAAGTCTCTCTGATGAAGCCTCATGAGATACGAGAGCAACACCTCAAATGTGATCATTTAAAGCAACAGAGGTTTAAGTGTGAGAAGAATTCAGCTGTAAAATGTTAATGCTTCCAAGGGAATATTTATTTAGCACTGCATTCACTTTGAATAAAGAAGTCAGTGGCTTACCAAGGCTGGGAGACCCCAGAAATTATTCTATTTCAGCCCTAAAATGTCACTTATTGGGAAAAAAGCTTATGATCAACCCATTATACACAGAGAGCACGAGAGTAGCCCAAATACTCTGTTTCAGCTCTGAGTTACAACAGTATTTACTGGAAACTTGCACACAGGACTGGCCTGGGAGGCTTTTCTGGAGATTGAGCCCTCAGAGAACAGCACTTTGGAGCAGAAAAATGTGAAAACAAGGAGAGATCACTGGGAAAAGGTGGTGGAATGAGGTCGATGTGGCGGGACAAGGACAGGCACTGACAGGAGTTTGTCAGCAGCTGGGAAAGGTTTACCTCCAGCCCAGGGGCTGAGCTGGGCTTTAGGAAGGAGCAATATTTGCCATTTAACCAGAGGCGGTGTCCGGCAGTGCACTGCCCCTTTTCCTGCCCGTGCCCCTTTCCTGCTTGACCCAAACTCTTCAGAGGGGTTTTTAAAATCCATATTTGCTTTGGTTGATGAGCCCCTCTCAACCCTTGCCATGAAATCTGTGTATTTCAGAGCAGTCGCTCCTGTAACATCAGATCAAAAGGCAAAGTGAGGGATCAGCCAGGCTTCCCTACAGGCAGAGCTCTCCCTGCGGAACAAATCCTTCACCCCATGGCAAACAGGAGGGTTGGGGAACCATCAACAACTCTGACACACCCCAAACCCTGTGAGAAATGGGGCACCCCATCCCAACACCCTGCCAGGAACTGGACTTAATGACACACAAGCTGCATTTTTAGGGATGAGAGAGAGAAGGAAAAGAGCAGGAAGAGTTCACTAACAAGCTCCATTTCTAGAGGTGGGAGAGGGAAGGAACGAGAGTGAGAAGGATCTGCTAAAAAACTGAGGGTGCATTTAGACCACAGAATATCCCAAGCTGGAAGTGACCCACAAGGATCATGGAAGCCCAGCTCCTGGTCCTGCAGAGGACAGCCCCAAGAATCCCACCTAGGCCTAAAAACACATCTTCCTATTCACAAGAAAAGTATCTGGAACATGAGAAAATGCTCTTCTCTGAGGCAAACCCCTGATTAATTCAGATTTACAGAGAGATGAGAAACCTGTTTACACTGAGCTTGCTCTCAGTGGGCAAAATCCAACTGCCAGCTTGGGAATCTTATTTTAAAGCTGCTGCTTTCCACTTGCAAAGCAAGAAGAGATCCCAGGGTTTGTGGGATTTGGGAACTTTGTGGGACAGGGCTATTCTCGTGTCTGGTGGCTGCAGAATCTCTCATTTCCAGAGCCCTGAGACACCTTCTGCTCTGGGTGTGCTCCACAGGCCTTCCTCTGGTTAAATCCAAGGGAAGAAAGAAAAATCCAGGCTAGAAACCACTGTCTGGCCTTCTGAAGGAAATGTTAAAAGAGAAGAGGGAAAGAACTGCCTGGGACTGGACAAGCTCCAGGCTCCACATCCATGGCCTGCCTGTAATCCCAGCATAATGGGTGTCTTTTTGGGAGCCAAACCAGTGCCAACGCTTACAAATTTCTGTTTGCAGTTTTATGGGGCAAGAGCTGTGGTGGATATTCTCACATAAAATGTAATCCTATCATCCTGTGCCAAAATGCCAACTGAAAAGATCCATTATTTTGTAATTTAAGACCTCATAAATTATATGGGGATCACATGATGACTGACACTCACATCTGCCTGGGACAGGTCTTGACTAATCTGTTTTTTTCTAGGTCAGGTACACTGAGTACACACTCCATGGTTTGTGGATAAATAACCAATTATGCATTCAGAGAGAGGAAAAGTCATTTTTCAGATGTCAGCAAAGCCAAGCTGGGAGGAGAGGGTGGCAGGAAAATGGATTCCCAGTTTCTCTGGCTGAGGGGCAGCTGAGTGTTCCTCCCCCCCTACCAAGGGCTGCTGTCAGCAAAGACAACGCCTCAACTTCAAGCTTAAAAACAAAATCAAATTAATTAAAAGTCACTGCCTTTAGCTGAGGCTGAGACAGGACCCGGAGATCCTAAACAAACATTAATCATGGATTTCCTTGCTCCCAGCCAGCTCCCTGTTCCCATTCCCCTGTCCTCCCACAACATTCGCTCACCAGCTTTGCAACCCATTGCCCAGCTGGAAAAGCTGCAGCTCCAAAAGGCTCCTGAGCCCTCTGCCCAGCCCAAACCCACCCTGGGGTGCCCACACCTGGTGAAATTCTGTGCCAGTCTAAGCTGTCACAACAGTGGCAAGCACGGCCCTGTTCCACAGTCCCAGGGAAGCTCCTCTCGGTGCCACCACGGGCCCTTCGATGGGTGAAAGGTGCCAAGTCCTGTGTAAATCTTGGGTAAATCTTGTGTAAATCTCCAGCAGCTTTGCACAATCGGCGCAAACTACCCAGAATTACATCTAAGAAACACAAGGGCAAAGAGGCAGCACAAGTCATGTATAAAAGCCATGGATTAGCTCTTGGGTGAGCCAGAGGGATGGAAGGTTCCTGTGCTGCATGCATACATCAGCCAGCGAGCCTCTACTCCTCCTATCCCTGCTCCCTGCATGGATCCAGCCTTGAAATCCCTCTAAAACTATCCCTGGGAAGTTTTTTGTTGGTTCTCTCTGGAGTTCTGCATGGGTGAGGGAGGGAGGCTCTGCTCCCTACCCAGCACAAAGACACGGATGACCCAGAAGGAATTCCCATGTGCCAGAGAGATACAGCACTTCTGATAACCTTCTCAAAAGCCAGTGTCCCCACAGACATCCCATGCCATTCCCAGCAGGAAGGGTTGCTGTCCACAGGCAGGAAATTGTCCCCTCAGGGACAGCAGTGGCTCCTGTGAAAGTGTCCTTTGGTGTGACCTGCTGGCCACGGGGAGCCCTCAGCACAGGATAACCCCAAAGCTTTGCTGTGCCCAAGAGTCTTGGGGCAGGATTTAGGGACAGGAACAAAGCAGCCCTCACTTCACTAAGCAGGTTTTGGTGCTCAGCGTTAATTGAGGAAAGAGGCAGAGCTGCTCTCCATGGATTAGCAGCCCAAGCCTTGTTTCCCCTGTAATTCCAGGAAAGCTGGAGTTTTTATTTCTGAATGCTGACCCCAGAGCCCAGGCTGGGTCTGAGCTGTGCACTCACCCTCTGACACTCCAAGGACCATAAATCACCCTTAGAATCATGGAATTAAGGTTGGAAAGACCTCCAGGATCATCAAGTCCAACCATCAACCCAGCCCCACCATGTTCACCACAAACCCATGTCCCCCACATCCACACATGTTCTGAACACTTCCAGGGGCCTCCACTACTTCCCACTGTTTCAATGCTTGACAGCCCTTTCTGTGAAAGAATTTTCCTAATATCCAATCTAAGCTTTCCCTGGCACAACTTGAGGCCATTCCCTCTCATCCCGTTATGGTATTTATACATAACCTGTATCTCCCTGGAATTCTGTGCCATGGAGATGCCACTTGGAGAAAATTAAGTTTGTTGGAGGTTCAAGCACTCAAAGAGCTTAGAAAGTGAGGAAGATCGACCCAAAACATCTTTGAGTGGTCAAAGATCCTTTTCTCTGAGCACAGATTCCAACCATGGGAATCTCCTCCCTTTCCTGTTTGTTCTGTCAGGATCTGGGTATGATTAAAAGCTCGTTCTGCCTGATGTGAAATCCCTGGAAGTGTCCAAGGCCAGGTTGGACAGGGCTTGCAGCAACCTGGGATAGTGGGAGGTGTCCCTGCCCATGGTCTTTAGGGTCAATTCCAACCCAAACCATTCCATGATTTAAGACAGTGATTTTAAGCCCTATAAAATGTGCACATTTCACAGCAAAACATGGAGCTATTCCTGGTTTTTTCCTCTGGAAAACATCACTTCACTTAAAACTGGCATGTAACGCTGCTGGCTGCTCTTGATTTTAATTCTTAAATTTAATTTCCATGCAAAACACCAGGACACTCACACCCCTAAAACACTGCAGCAAGCAAGGAGGGTGGTGGTTTCTTTTTGGGATCACTTGGCATATGTTTTCCAAGAAAATTGTCCAGTTCCTAAGAAAAACCTGGGCTGGCTTTTCCCTGCCTGAGGGATTTGAGCAATGTAAATATTGTATAGAAGTGCCAACGCCCATGTTTTGCACTGTTTGCTCTTTTCTGTATCTCTGTGGACGTGTGTGGATAATGAAAAAGGAAAGTTTTTTCCGGAACAACAGAACGTGTGAGTGTGCTCATTTACCCTGACTTACATAAATACACAATATTAGCTGGAATAATATTTAAATTTCACTTTCTCTGCAGCCCTCTCAAATCCTGAGTACATCCAGCACACATGCAGATTTTCCTGGAAACTCTCAGCAAGGAAACTGGTCATTCCTTTTTCTTGGTTTGTACAAATCCTCCCATTTCTTCCTTCCATCATTAACCCAAATCACCTCTGCAGTCATGGAATACTTTCTTGGAACTCATTCCCTAGATCACTTCCCAGACCACAACACACAGAAAAAGCCAAAGCAGTTGCACTGAACCTATTTTAATTTCTATTTCCCCAAGTTCCCATCTTTCCTGCCCAGGATGACACATTGCTAATGGAATAAAATTAACCTTAAAAATATCTTTTGACCACTGGAAGGGCTGTGCTGCTTCCAAAGCTGGTCTCATGTGTTATCCCTGGAAGTGAGGTGGAATAAAAGCCCTCTCAGCACCAGAGAGAATTGAAACCTTACTCAAGGAGTCTGAGAACCTCACAGACAACACTGAATTAGCAGCAGATCCCCAGGGGAGGTGTTATTTTTTGTCCTAAATCAATATTAGCTGCATTAGGGAGCTGAGGAAAGTGCTGTAGAAGAGGTGTCTCAGATCTCCTGCTGCACAGATGAAGAGTCTGGGGAAATAATTTACAAATTTTACATAGGTCACACAAAGAAAAAATGATCCCGTTTAAACAGTGGCATGGTGGCATTAGTAACATTATAAACTCTGGGTGCTCTGTAACAGCCCATTACACACTGAAAGCCTGGACTAAAGAAAAGCCCCCCAAAATAAAGCCTGGTGTAAGCCCAGGCCATGATCCAGCAAGGCCAGGTGTTGATTGTGCAGCTCCAGGGAATATTTTGTTACTTATAACATGATCAGCACCACTCAGAGCTCGAGGTCTCAGCAGAGCTGAGATTTGTTCACACAACTGCAGAGCCATCAGAACCCAAATTTCCAGCACAGAGGCAAAACATCCTCTTAAAACCAGGATTAAGCCAGGCCTGGAATTGGCTGACAGGCCCAGGAAGGGATTTGAGACCTTGCTTCATTTTCAGGTTTGGACAGGAAAAAGGTTCAGATTTATTAAAGGGCAAATTTCAGTCCTAAGTCCAACAATCACATCCTGGAATACCGGGAGGAGGAATTTTCTCTTTCTGGCTTAGGGCTTCAGTTTTCCCCCTGGCACAGGGACAGCTGGAGGCCACAGACAGGGGGCCAAAGGATCCCACTGAAGTTCCTGCACTCACCTCCAGATCCTGCATTGCAAATGATACCATTTGAAAAGCTCCTTCCCTCAGGGTTACTCAGGAGAATAATTTGGAGTTTTCCAACCCCATTCCCACTTGTGAGAGATGACATGGATGATGGAACCATCCCAATCCAAAGAAAAAGGGAATATTGGGGAAATTTGTCATAAAAGTAGCTTTTTGGCAATTCCTGCCTTTTCCCATCTATTTCCTCTTCATTCCAAACCAGCGGAGCAGTGAGAGATCACAGTAGGATTGAGGATGGGGACATACCTGTAAAACACTGTCCTGCCACAGCCACTCCTTCCCAAATATTTATCCTACAATTCCCCCTTTAAACACAACTCCTGGTTGTTAATTGACACTCTCTAAATCCAAGGCTCACAGGACATTTGTTCCTCTCTTTTTTGGTGGGGGGAGGACAATGACCTCGATTTTGGATGCTGCCATCCTTTCTCCTCTCCACATCTGCCTCTGGCTCCCCCATTGCCTTGAGCTGTTCAACACCTGCTTGGGAGGGCACATTGTCCCCTGAATCTCTGCAATACAAGTTCAAATCAAATGGAACTCTAATTTCCACCACCTCCCCCAAAAAGAGGTTTATTTTATTTTTAACCAGGATCTTTTAACCAGGATCCTGGGAACAGCTTTATCCTGTCCATCCCCGTGCTCCACAGAGAAGGTGTCCATGGAGGGAGGACAATGGGAACTTCTAAGCCAACTTTGCAGCCTCACAGAGCCCCTCTCCAGAACAAACAGTAGGGACATGCTGAAGGTGGACTTTTATTTCCATGTGAAGTCTTAAATCCAACTCCTGAACATTGAAACTCCCTGGCTGACAGCAGCAGCCTCTCAAAGCCTCCTCATCCTCATAGACCTGTGGTTTAAATGAGAATTAAAGGGTGATTCCCACACTATTTCATCTCTTACTCCCATTTTTATTTCATTATCTGAACCTGTTTGGGTTTGCACTCCAGCCCTCACAACAGCAGAGTTCTTTCTGCTAATGGGGCACCTTGTCCTTGGGAAAGGAATGAAAAACACTGCTAAAAACATCCTTTAGTTCTTGGGAGCCAACAGCTGAGGAGGGACAGTTATCTTTGGATTCCTGTTAGACAAAGCAGGACAGATTGTGGGGATCAGTCACAAGGCAAAGAGGGAAAAAATAATCGGGATAACCCCTGTCCAGCAGTGAGAACAAGTGCCTGAATTCCTGGGAAGTCCTTGACTTGCCACGGCCTTCAGCCAGACTGGGACTAATGTTAAAAGTGCAGGACTGGGCATTTTGGCTGTTGAGGGATTTGAAATCACACATGGATTTTTCTGCTACCAAAACTTCACCAGAAATGCCATAAGGTTTTCCCACCCCTATGGATGATGGCCTGCAAGCACATCCTTGTTGTATCCCTGCCTGTCTCCGACTGCATGCAGTGCTGGAAGAGCCAAAGGGCAGAAAGGGAAGCAGGAAGGAGTCCAGGATAACTCCATGTGCATCTCCAGGAACCAATTCAGGGAATTCTAGAAGGAGTAGCTCGTCCTACAAAGGAGGGTGAGGATATGGGGACATGGTTTATGGTCGTGCTCTTGGCAGTGCTGGGTTAACGGCTGGACTCGATCTCAGATGTCTTTTCCAACCTAAACAATTCCATGATTTGGAAGGAGGAAGGCTGAGGAAGAGGAGGGAGGCTGTGTGCTGGAATTAGATCATAAATTTCTTCAAATAACTCATGGACCTGAATCTTCCACAGGGGTCAGCTCCCCTTGCCAAGCTGGCCAGGTGCCCAGCAGCTCACACCTGAACCTGATCCTGCCTCAGCACAGCTCCAGGTTCCATAAATCCAGGGATTTCTGGCCAGGGAACAGGGCTGAGCTCACACAGCCCTGCTGTTTCCATTCGGGGCTTGGCTCACACCTGGCCAGCCCCGAGCAGAGCAGCCCCAACATCTGCAGGAGCCCCCAGCCCCAAAACCTCAGGTGCTTTGCAAAGATTGCAACAGTGTTTTGATTACAAACAGGAATTTTTAATCCGAAAAAGCTGGGAGCTTGTTCTGCAAACAAGTTTTATTGTCTTAAACTGGAGGTTTTTTCGTCGACATCTTACACTGGAGGAGAGAAAAAAATCCCAGTGCATTGCCAAAGCCATTCCCCCTCTCCTGTGAGTCACAGGTTTGACCCAGCCTGGTGGGACAGGAGCCATCTGACAACAATGGGAGTCTGGCACTTTGCATCCCAGAGTTAAACGAGTGCACGGGCCCTAAAAATAAACCCTGCTAAGCTGCTGGAGCTGTATTTTCCTACCAAATTTCCTGCTGAGCTGATCCAACCATCATTTGATCACATGGATAGACCTCCTTGGTTATAGGCAGGGAGATTTAATTAGGAAGGAAGGAAGGAAGCAGGGAATTCCTGTTCGGGTTTTTTTCTTTTTTGAGAGGGGAACAGGAGGGAAGAAGAAATGAGACAAAAAGAATTATGAGCAATGGACACATTTTCCTGGCGTTGGGGCTGCTGCAGAGTAAAGGACGCTGTGAAACATCTCCTTCCTCCTCAGGGGGCTCTCTTTCCTTCCTTCCCTTCATCCAGCATGGTTTAAATAAAGAAACATCTGCAGCAACTCCCCAGCAGACGAGCCCTAATCAGGGAAAGATAAATATGAGTATCTGGGATGTGTACGGAGGTGTAGGATGCCAAGGGGCTTTGTGGGAATTGGGTGCCAAGTCACTTGAGCTGCAGATTAGAGCTGGCAGGGATTCCATGGAGCCTGGCCCCAGGAAAATGTGCTACAGGACAGCCAGCCATGGGAATACTCACAGGAAAGGACACACTGAGGTACCACAGCTCAAAAAGGACTTCTGGGTACAAGGAAAATGCTACAAATGGATCTACATCGCAGAGGGATGGAAAAATCCCTGATTAGGCAGAGGAACCTGTGGTGTGTGGAGTGGACAAGAGCTGGAATTACCCTTGAGTTCAGGATCTCATCTCACATGTGAGAGCTCTCAGAAGCAGCTCTGTGCAGTCTTTCCATCTCTGTATTTAGGGAGAATCCAAGAGTTCCCACTCTGACAGGAGCTGTCTGGGAAACAAGCTGTTAAAATCCCCATCCCAGCCAAAGGTGCTCCCTGGAAGCTTTACAGAAAGAGGCAGGTTGGACAGGCCTTGGAGCAACCTGGGCTCTGGAAGTGTCCCTGCCCCTGGAACGAGATGGGCTTTAAGGCCCCATTAATCCCCAGCCATCCTGGGATCCTCTAAGGGGGACACATGCTCCGCTCCATATGGATGTGCCTAATGCTTCCCACCTCGGGAGCAGCAGCCTGTGCACTCCCCCTGATTCCTGCAGAGCCCCTTGGCTGAGCTGTCTCATCCTTACAGATGACCTTTATCTGGTAACAGAGATCACCCCAGAGCTCTCTCCCTGCTCCAAACAGGAAATCCCAAGCCAGCACCACGCAGGCTCGGAGCAAACAGGGACTTTGCCAGCAGCGGGATTTTCACACCTCTCCTGGGCTGCCCTTTGCCTTTGCTCTCCTGCTCAGTATTTCAGGGGAAAATGGACAACGCGGGAGATTTAAAGCAGTTCCCAATAAAACCAGCTCCGTTTCACAGCTCCAGCAGGAAAATCTCCTCTGCTGAGGCTGAACAGGCACTTGCAGCTGGAGCAGGGGAAGACCAATGGCTACAACAGGATCTATTTTTCCTGGCTTTGTCTCACTCGGCTGCTCCAGAAAGCAACCTAAGGGCTCTAGGCAAGGAGCAGAGATCAAATTCACTTCCTTTCCCTGCAGGGTTTGAAGTGAGAGATCCTATTCCACAGCGCTCTCTTAGGAAAACATATCCTGCATATTTTTACTCCTTTTTCCACCCCCCCCTCTTTTTTCCTTTTTGCAGTAAGCTCTGGATGAAGCCCAGAGCCAGGCCTGGTGTCTGTCTGGATCAGTGACATGCACTGGATGAGCTGAGCCTGTCCCAGTTTGAAGGATGCATTCCCAGGAAGAATTCAGCTCATTTTTGGGCTCTGGGAGAGGCCTGCAGGCACCTCCTGGAGCTGCTGAAAGCTGTGGCTGAGCTTTGTAACACCCTCTAAACCAGACCTGAGGGGGATTTATCACACCCAGGCAGATTGGGCAGCTCAAGGTCACATCTTGCTCTTCCTGGAACAGCAGAGCCCAACCGCAGCCTCACACCAGGGAAAAAAAAATCCTCCCACCTCAGTTATTTCTCTGTTTTTTCATCACTTTGTACTTCCCAAACCTCCACCTGCCCAGGTAACGCTGGAGCTCAGCATCCCAACATTCCCCAAGGGATCTCAGAGGCTGCCACTTAATTCCTCGGGAAAAAAAAGCTGGCAGAAAGTGCAGATTTCTGATCCTGAAATAGGAAGGAAGCTCCATCCCCGCATGGAAATGAACATTTTAACTAAGGAAACACAGGATCAATCGAAACACAAGGGGATGCAAATAATTCAGGGGTTGAACTGTGTGTTAGCCAGCAAGCCCCAGTGGTATTTTGGAGACCATCCTAAGAAAAAGGCTGTTTATTCCCAGCTCCATAGCGACCAAAAATCACTCGTGTGAGCTCTGCTTGTCCTGCAGCCAGCCTGGTGTCTCCAGCGGGAAATCAGGGGAGGAATTTTGATTACAAGCGATCACTGCTGAAGATGTGTATTCAGATAAAAAAGACTTTTCATCCAGTCCCCTTTGTTTCTCGATTCACAGTCAAACTCTGATCCTATGGCAAGTTGGAATTCCCATAGCAACTCTTTTAAAGCAGGAAAAGCTGGCAAGGGGGAAAGGGCATTATTTAAATAGCTGATTACTGACTTCTGCAGCAAAGCTGCTGCCAAACACCCAAGAATAACTTCTTTTTAAGCTTGGGCTAAAAGTAAAAGCCCTTCTAAGGTGAACATCCAAATGCAAAAATCCTTCCTTTTAGGAGCTGCACATTCTTGGTCTGCTCCCACTGCCTGTGTATCCACACATCACTCAACACTTGTGCTTCCTAATGCAAGAGGAGAAATGGCAATGGAAATCTTTCTGGTGAAGATGCAGGGCAAGAGAGGAAATGAGGATTTATTTTCAAGGGAATCTTGCAGAAATACTTTTAATTAGTCTTCTCTGCCCTAGTCCCTGATGTCAAAGCAGTTATTTTTTGTAGTCCCACTGAGGGACAGAGGAAGGGCCAGGGCAGGTTGCTGACAGAAATCTGATTTCCCTTTAAAGAATCCAGATTTTCTCTGTTAATTGGAGGACTGGAATTTGTACTGATTGTTTAGAAATACACAGAAAAGAAGGAAACCAACCCACGCTGCTGCCCAAATTCATTTGGTTTTGAACACAGCCCAGCGGTGGCCTCAGCTCAGAGCTGTGCCACAGGACTGGTGTGACCCCAGCGCAGCCTTCAGAGGGATCCTGAAGCCATCCCCAAATCCCGAGGGATGGAGCAGCCTTAAGGAGCTCTGCTGAGTGGCCCTGAGCTGTCAGGACTCAGAAGCAGTGCTGGCTCAGGGCTCAGCCCAGCCCTTCCCCACAGTCTGGGTTTCTCCCAGACCATGGAAATGACATGGACAACTTTCCCTCAAAACAACAACAACTTCCCCGGACACAGAGCTGTACAACCAAGCCAGAAATCCACACCTCCAGAGTCTGCAGATTCCTGCACTTTGGACACCTGGAGCACCAAACCACCCCTGCACCTGCACAGGGGCTTTCATGGACACCCTGGTGACAATCCTGTTCTTCCCCTCCGAAAACCCAGCTCAAGTCAAATCCAGAAGTGGGAAGGAGGCTGTGAACATCCAGCTGGGCTCTGGGTGTCATTCTGGGTGGCCACGGACCCAACCGCAGCCATCAGCCTGCCTGGCCTCGAGATGCCAAACCAGCACTGCCGCGTTGGATTTAGTGTTGCAGCTCAAGACAAGAGCTCTGAAATGATTTCAAAATAGCAACACTTTGATATCTTGGCACTCTCAGTGTTTCTCTTTGGGCTTTGACACTCTGGGGCACATTTCAAGTGAGAACTGAGGTTAAAATACCTTGTACAGGGCTCGGGGATAACTCGGCACACTCCCAGGGGCCTTCACCAGTTCTCTCATGTCACTGGGATGGCTCAGGAGACACCACAACAAACAGAAATGCAAATTATCCCGTCTCAGATACAACTCTGGAACAGGAGCCACCTTTTCTTCCAGCTTCCATGAACAACTCAAACATGGCACACCCAAAATGGGGCTTTGCATGCTCAGCAAGGGGCTCTGACTCCTCACCTGTGATCCAAGGGGCTCACGGGGAGTGGGATGTGATCAGAGATCTGTGGGCAGGTGATGCCCCTGGAACACCACAGGGCTGATCAGCTGGGGTCAGGCTGGAAGGTCATCCCAACCCTTCTGCTGTGGTCCGGAGTGGGACCCTGGGAAGGAACAGGTTCATCAGGAGCCTGTGTTTGTGCCCTGGGGGCACAGGGATGGCACCTGCTCCAGGCAGGTCCTGCTCACGGAGCCTTAGGGCACTTTTAAAGGTAGGAGCAGCCTTAGTTCTACCTTTCCAGCATCCACCTGCCCTTGGAAATCCACCTGGATGTTGCCTGGCACCTGCTGCTCCCCAAACATCTCCTCAACCTACCCTGAGCTTGGTTTTACCAGTTAAACGTGATACCCTGTGTGAAAAATCATAGGCTGGGATCAGCTAAGATGGGCTGAAGGCTTTACCTAATTAAAAAATAGAGGAGACAGAGTTCAAAGTCCTTCTGTGATCCCAGGGGAATGGAGGATACAAGAAACAATGGATAGAGATGAAAAGAGGATGTGCAGACAGCCGGGGGAAAGACATGAAGGGGTAAAAATAAAGAGATAAAAGGAAGCCTCTAAGAACTAGAGGGAAGGAGAGAGCTGCCTAGGAGCAAATGTAACAAGGCAGAAGAGGAAGGTGATGTAGGACAGATAGGAAAGAAAACCCCTAAACAAAGCATAAAACGCAAAATAACTTAAACCAGCATGAGTCACGTTGTCATAGTCAGCCCATCTATCACATGCTGAAACTGCCTCTCCCAGGCACCAGGCAAAGGGCAGAGGCTCCGAGGTCCAGAATCACTGATGATATCACCTCCTACACAGACGTTTCTCAGCCCAAAAAGCACCCACACCCCACCAGCCCATCCTGTTCCCTGCTGCAGAAATGACTGTGCTGGGGTAATGAGGCAGGAATTAAAAACACAGCAGTGCCTCTGCCAAAAAACAACAAGGTCCAGCTTTTGGGGGGATTTTGGGCTACAGGGGCAAGCCAAAACCTCCCACCACTGCTTCCTAAATAATTCCCAGGCACAAGGCAGTGAGACCCTGGCACAGCTCTGCTAAGCAGAACGCTACTGAGCTGCTGCTGCTACAAGTTTACAACCCCCCTCCTCGTTAAAGTGATTGAGTTTACTCAGACTCTGCAGAGCAGATTGCTGGGGAGGCAACTGCTGATTTACTTTGACATCGTTCAGGGCTGAGGCAGCTCCCTTGCTCAGCAGCATCCCCAGACCCCATTTTCTGCAGGATCCTTTTCCTGAAGACTTCCTGGAGCTGGTTGCTGTGCAGCCCCACAGCCCCCATCCCACCTCGAAACTCCTCAGGATCCAGATCTCCTGGATCCATTAGGAGGGCTCTGACAGCCACGGATGGGTGAGTGAGTGACTGACACCCCACTCCCACCCAACCTCCCTCCCTGCAACTCTCCCAGACTCAGCAGCATCCAGGGAGTTGCTTCCACAGAGAAGGGGCTGCTCCCTAACCCCAGACCCTGCCAGTCACCCTCTCCAGGGATTTTCTCCTGCTTTCTGCCCTGCAAAGCTTCAGGAGGTGACGAGTCATAATTCCACTGCTTAGAGATGCTGATTTCCCCCCTCCCTGCTGTTCGTGCTGCAGTCTGCAGGTGAGGGGTGCACCACTCCTAGACTTGGAAAAGGAGGGATTTTTCAGGGCTGTGTCTTGTGCTTTCCAGCAAATCAAACTCCTATTCCCTAAAGCACAGCATATTGAATTGGCAGATTACACAGCAAAACAAGAAATTAATGTTAAACCTGAGAAACCAGGACTCTTGGAGACCCCTTTTAGCAATGATGGGAAGGAGGTTTTGGCGAGTTTCAATCAATATTTTTTCCCACCCAGGGGACTGGAAGGTGGCCAGGGCTCTGGGGGAGCATTGGGGCTTTGTTTGCCTCAGTTCCCAGCCCTTGCTGTCGTTAGAACCTGGGCCTCATTAATTAATCTTTTCAGGGTGGAAAGTGCTGTGCTGAGACCTGGATTCCAGCATCCTGGGGCTTTCAGGACTCTCCCCAAGGCAGGCATAAATCCCTGCTGGCTTTCCCAAAGGACAGCTCTCAAAACTCCGCTGTCCTTTCCTTTTTTAAGGCAGTTTTTGTAAAAGTCTGAACCCTGAAGGTGCCAAAGGATGCTCCTCGATTTTATCCATGCGATGATTTGGGTTCTGGGCACAAGGAGCTCTTTCTCCAGGGATAAATAATTTCATCCACACCATCAGTTCTTCTCTGGGGTTTAGAAAAGCAGGAACATGCTCTTTACAGAGCTTATTTTCCCACTCTTCTGCTAGAAAACATTATTTATTCACAGTTAGGTAAATGTGTGCACTCAGGGACAAAAATCTCAGGGACAAAAATCTCACTTTTAAGCCTTGAATTTCACAGGCTTTTTGCCTCTTATTTCAGTCACCTTGAAAGGGCAAATCCAAGGTGCTCCCAAATTCCTTAATCTGATTGCTTGGCTTTCTGGACCAAAAGCGTTGAAGGGAGCAGAGCTTTAATTGCAGCCCAATTAAAGAAAAGAGCCACTCTTGTGGGGTTTTTTCCTGTGTGAAGTTCAGCGCATCACAAAATTGTTATATGTATAAAAAAGACAGCAAGAAATGTTAAATGAGAAGGAAAGGGGTACAGAAACTGTGAAGAACACAAATGTGGGTGTAAGAAATCGCATTTTACGGGGGAAAAAATCCATTATAACAAAATGTTGTCTTTATTAGGGCTTGTTCATTTAAGTCCTAAATTATACTTTCAAATGCAGTAATGGCACAAGAGAAGCAACATGAAACAAGCTCTCGGTAGCTGCAGGCTATGAAATCTCAATGAAAATCTGCTGAGTGATACCCAGGGACCTGCTCAGAGTTTAGAGAGCACCAGAGGGCAGCCGCGGGACACGAAAAATCTCCTCGGAGCTCAGGGGAACCAGGAAAACACAGCACAAAGAGCTGCCTTCCGTAAATTCATCCCCTGACAGAAAAAAAAAAAACCTGAGGGTATTTTGCAGGAAAAGCATCCACATGAGCCCTGTAAGTAGAGGGAAGATAAGGAAAAAAGAATTCATGAGGGCTCTTCAAAACCAGCTCATCCAAAAGCTGCTTATCCCAGGCAGCCTGAGATGCTGCAAATCCTCTGCCATTTATTCACATCTCTCCCCCTCCAGCTGCTTTGAGGGTCCTGTTCCCCTGGGACATCTTTATCCCAGCACTGACAGATTCCTTGGATGAAAGGTTTGTTATTCCCGTGCCAGGAATGGCTTTTGCCACGGTGGTGCCCTGAGCTCCAGGGTGAGTGTCAGTCAAAGCTCGGCGTTATCTGCACAGGGGAAGCCCCATCTTGCACAAATCCCACTGAGACTCAAAGCCACAGGCACAGCCCCAGGAGGAAACTCAGCAGTGTCAGGGATAAGGGCAGAAATTAATTAAAGAGGGAAAATAAGGGATGGATTGCATTTTTATAAGGGAAAGGGAGAGATTTAGGCACAGGGGAATAAATCCTTCCTTTATCTCTTACAGGCTACTGCAGAGGAAAGGATTAGAATTAGAGAGTCCTGGAATGGTTTGGGTTGGATGAGACCTTAAAGATGATCCCACCCCTCCCATGGGCAGGGACACCTTCCACTGTCCCAGGTTGCTCCAAGCCCTATATAACCTGGCCTTGGACACTTGCAGGGATCCAGGGGCAGCCACAGCTTCCCTGAGCAACCTGTGCCAGGGCCTCCCCACCCTCACAGGCAGGAATTCCTTCCCAATATCCCAACTAAACCTTCCCTTCTTCAGCTTAAAGCCATTTCCCCTTGTCCTGTCCCTCCATCCCTTGTCCAAAATCCCTCTCCAGCTCTCTTGGGGCTCCCTTTAGGCACTGGAAGGGGCTCCAAGATCTCCCTGGAGCTTCTCATCTCCAGGCTGGACACACCCAACACTTTCAGCCTGCCCAAGTTTGTTTTTAGGAGTTTGTTTTCCACAACTCCCACAATTACCTGGTGCAAGCAGTGTTAAGGCACCTGCTGCCATCCCACATCCAGAGGGAAAACACTCCAGGCAAGAAAAGGAACTTTTAAGCAGCTCAGAGTGGGGGTGAGAACAGCTCTGCTGTGCAAGCCCTTCAGCTCACCCTGGAACATCAGCTCCTCACTGGCACCAGTGTTTGGTGTGGATTTATTGCTCCAAGCAGCTCAGGTTGTTCGTCCAAACAACATCTAAAATGTCCCTACAGAAAGAAAGTTTGCCCCCAGCAACACTGCTGTACTTCCCCAGGGTGAGGAACAAACCCTCCCCTCAAATGGCACCAAGAGAATCCACAGAAGGATGGTCAGAGCACAAAAAACCACCCAGAGCTACCCTAAATCCAATTATTAACCCACTCATCACACAAACTCTTCTTCTCCTGCCATCCCCATCCTGGGTCAGACCTGAGGATGAGGCTCAGGTGTGAAACAAACTCCAGCTGGGACTATTTTCCACCTTCCTTCCCACCACTTTCCCTCCTTGCCATGAGAAATTGCTCATGGATCTCAAATTGCTTCAAAGCTGCAGTTCAGAGTCACCCCTTGGCACCGAGGTGGCAGAGCCACAATGCCACAGGAAGCAGTGTCAAAATTCTGGGAAGGAGTGTGAGACCCTAAAAATCCAGGTGCTGTTTTTAGTGACTTTCCTCATGAACCCCTTTATCCAGGGTGTCCTTGCCCTCAAAGGAACCCAAGTTCTCTTGGTCATTAGAACAGACTTTTCAAACCATTACAAACAGTTTATGGACATAAAAAGGGTGAACTTTTGCTATCTTCACAATTCCCCAGTAAATCAGGAACATCCCTAGCAGACACAGCCTGAAAATCATCCCATTTCCCATGCAAAGATGATGTGAAACCCTGACCTTCAAAGCTGAAGTGGCTAAAAGTACGAAAACCCCAAACCAACACATCAAAAACACCTGTTAAAAGTGTCAGCCCAAGCAAAGTGATTTCTCCTTTGAGGTTTACAGAACAAAACTCTGTCTCCTCCCCACTCTCACACCATTGGGAAAGTTATTTAATTCTAAATTGAAAGCATTGATAATGACACTGGATGTCCCAGATAAATTCTGGGAGATGAATTGTGTCATGGACTCTCCTGGGTTGGAAAGGATCCCATTATCAGCACCCCTTGAAATCTATTTTTAATTAAACCAGCAGCTGTAGAGAGGAAGGAGTATGGGAGAAATGAAGCACTTGCTGAGAGAAATTTTCCCTTAAACACCCCAGGTTTGTATTTACTGCTAAAAGAAATTCAGGTTGGATAGAAAAAGTGTCAGACCAGAATTGGGGAAAGTGCTTTGTATCAAAATTCCATCAGGTTCTCTGTTTCAATAAAACATCTTTTCCTCCTCTCAAATCTTCTCAGTAACAACTCCTGCTTTCCCTACACCTTTTCGCTCTTGTTTTCATTTCAGCCAGAAAATACTAAAAGTTCATTTAAAACCACCTCAAGTGGAGGTTTTTTTTGTGATTATTTTGTTGCTTTTGGTATTTTTAACAATGAGCATTTTCTTCTATTTCTTCTCCACCTCCATTTTATTCCCAGCTCCACATCCTTAGACTCCTGCATTAAAAACTCAAGACAGGATCCAGATTTTAACAGCACATTTGCAACGTTTTATATGGATAAATTCCTTCATTTCATTGCTTTCCAGTAGCTGATACCTTCCAGCCTGGGGCAAATAAGGGCTTACAGAAATTTTACTATCTCAAGTGGAACTGAAGCTGATTGTTACAAATAGTCCCATAATGAGGTTAAAAGGGCCATAAATCTTCACAAAGTCAAGTTCCTTCCTGCTCTGAAGGCACATTTTCAGCAAGGGAAAGTCTATTTAGGCAGAGCTTGGAACTGAAAAAGAAACTTAAAACAGCAAGTCCCAAGAAGCTAAAAATTCATTGTCAGAGAAATTATTTACCCTGGAAATACAAGTGTCTGAATTTGGGATGAACTCCAGGGAGCAAGAAATGGGTGCTCAGGAAGAAGGGGGAGCCACATCATCCCGTTATTGAGAGGTTCATGCTTGAAAAGAAAAAAAAAAAGCAGGATAGGCCCTGAATTGAAGGAGAAGGGGCCCTGCTTTGACTTTCATGCCAGATGTGCCAGGTCAGAGCAAAAAAGGATTTTGGCAGCTCATGGAAAGGGAAATTGAGGAGCTGAAATTGTAAGAGATTTTCCTTTTCCCTGGGAACACGTGGGAAGCACCAACACCTTGTCAAGCCCTGCATCCACTCCAAATCCTAACATTTCCCCCTCTAACACCGGCCTCAAAGCCTACCAATCCATTATTTGCTCCAACAGCCTCCTTTGGGAGGAAGCAGCTCTCCAGGCACCCTCAGGAATTTGGGTATGGCCTTGGGCTGAGCAGGAGGCTGCCAGGGAACACGAGGGTGGCTGGGATCCACGGATAGCCCTGGCACAGGGAATACCCTCATCCCTCAGCTGAAATCCTCCTGGAGGGGCAGCTCATCCCATCAACAATCCCAGCCAGGACAAGCACAGCCCAGGGTCCATCCAGGCATTCCAGGCAGGAAAAAAGGCAACAGAGCCAGGACTGGAGACAAGGCTACAACAAGACCTCAAAACTTCCCCCAAGAGCCAGGGTCAAAGCCCAGCCTGGAAACAAATTCAAATATGCATCCAAGGGTTCACCCCAGAGGGAAATTACCTGCATGGGGATGGTCTGTACTGGAGGCAGGGTCAGAGCCAAGTATGCCCAAGGCAAGGAAGGGGATGAAGGTTCCAGGCTGAGCTTAAATGGAACCGTGGGCAGGCGTGGGGAGCCTCAGGTGAGGCTGCTCAGGGCCATTAGGGGGTATTGAGGTGGCAAATATTCATGTGGAACGGCTGCTGAACGTCCCTGCAGGGGGCTGGGCAGCTCTGCAGCTTCCAGACTTTTCCACAAGAACACACTGGGTTACTCCCACACAAACTTCCATCCTTCCAGCAGCCCCCTCAAGATCTTCCTTTTCTTGCAAGCCAGTGTCCTGTCTGCACAGTCGAGTCCTCTTTCCTCTCCTCGCCACCACCCTGACTGCTGATTCCAGGCTGGGAATGTGCTTCTGTGGATCCAGGACTGGTCCTTTCCCTCCAGCAGATCCCTGCTGGGTTCCTCCAAGCCCAGGGCAGGATGTGTTTGGGAATGGGTCCAGGGACTGAAGTTTGGGGTTGGAAGCACAGAAATAGGGAGAGCTCTCAGGATTCATCCCTGCTTCCCTCCCTAGACAGAACAGGGAATGGATTGAGAACCTGCTGCTGTTCCAGAGGGAAGGATTTGGGACTGCTGTGGTCTTTAGGAAGGTTAAAAGACCCCAGAATCTGTGAGGATGTGATGTGCACAGTGATGTGATCTGTGAGGCCTCTGATGTGGCCCAGGGTGCATCCACTCCTGGGGTGCAGGAAGGGGACTGAGCTCTGCACAGGGAGGGCTCTCGGCAGGACAGGCAGCCCCAAAGCAAAGCCAAGCCAGCGGTGACATGAGGGGCTGAGGACAAAGGGACCAAAACCAACATGAGGAATTAGAAGAATTAAGAAGTATCTTAGCCTTTGCTGTTTCTTCATCCTCTCTGTGAAACAGAGCTCACCCCACCTTGTCACCTGCTGGGCTGAGCCCAAGAAAGGCCACGAGGCGCTCGAATAATTAATCAGAGTCGTTATCTACTACCCCAACACTTCTGTCACAGCTCGGTGGCCTGCAGACCTGGGGAGCTAACGACAGTTTAGCCACAGCTGCACGAAACCAGAAGAGGCTGCGAGCCTGCACGCAAAGCTGCAGAAATATCCCTCCACCTCCTGCTCTGGGTGCTCCTGTGGCCCCTGCTCGGGGCTGAGCACTCCGAGGGAAAAGGTTCTGCAGCAGCTGCAGCACAGGGACACGTGGGATTTGTGTCCCGTGGGATTTGTGTCCCGTGGGATTTGTGTCCCATGGGATTATCCAACACGCCAGGGTTGGTTTGGGTTCTGGTCAGGGCTGTCACGCTCCAGTCAAACACATCAAGACGAGCAGTGGGGAGGAAAGGCCAAATTTATATAAAGGGACAGAATTCCCAACTTGCCACTCCAAAGGGAGTATTTCCTGAAGGAATGGGAAACCCCAGGGAATTCAGGCAGGCTCCTGTGCCAGTCTCAGCAGCCTTTTGCCTGAATTTACTCTTTTGTTTAGGAAAATGCATTTTCCCCTCCAAGCCGTCTTTGGTGACCTCCGTGGGGAAATCCTTTGGTGTCTTCCCTGGTCAGCAGCTTTCCATGAGCCAGGACACTCCCAGACACTCAGGCTGAAGCTGGACAAAGGACTGGGATTCTCAGGAGTGGTTTTGCTAAGAGAAGAAACAACTTGACAGCAAGTAATGGGCATTTCCTGCGCCTGACCCTGTGTCTGTCACTGCTCAGGGGCCGTGGTGACACTGGGTCCCTCCCTCCACCTGCCAGCCCAGGACTGCTCAGGACACAATTATCCCTTTCCTACACCTTTCCCACAGCAGCATCTTCCAGCACTTCTTGCTTTCTGGGCTGTCTGAGCACCCCCAGCTGGTGAAGCTGCTCAGCCTCCGGTGCTCACTCTGGAAGGTCCCTCCTGCCCCGGGCGCTGCTCTCCCTGGGGAAGGCACAGCTCCCCTTCCTCCGGCACATCTGTGAGGCTGCTGACAAAAGGCAGGATATCGTTTTCCTGAAGCCTGATGGCTCTGGCTCTGCAGAAATCTAATTAATGCATGTTAATGAGGCTAATTCTAAATCCCTGATCCAGCGACTGCCCAGCGCTTTTTCCAGACTTCTGTTCTCCTTCCAGCTAGAAAGAAAGGAAGAAAAAGGAATTAGCAGAGCTGATCTTTGCATCTTGACACTGTTACAGTTTCAGTGATGTCTAAACCACAAACCAGCAGTCTCCTTTTTTCCCCCCCTCCACCTGTACAAGAATTCTCAGAAATAAAATGATTGCATCATGAATTTATGAGCTGCAGCTCTTCCAGACAAGGTGCTTGGTCATGCGGTGACTACACCTCACAAAGGTTTTTTATCCAGACACAAAAATGATGAGACATCCTGGGAAAAGGAGAGATGGGGCTGAACTAGGTGGAAGAGGAACCTGAGAGTTACTGACGAATCTGGGAAGCACCTGGGTTCTGCTTATGAAGAGAAAACAGGAAAAAACCCAACCCCGAAGCGTTTTATGTAAACTCAGCAAGCAAAAACACCAAACCAGACCCAAACAAAAAACCCCAAAGCCCCAATAACTCAGTCTGAAATGAGAAAGTGAGAAGTGCAGCTCTAATTCACAGATGATTATAATTTCCCAGTCAGAGCCCAGTGCAAACTGGGATTAGCTATGGCCTGATTTATGGGGGAATCATAGGACTGTTGTGGATTCTTCCACTGGTTTCAGGGGGAAGAGAAAGGAGGAACTTTGCTTTTAGTCTAAAATTAGACTCTTTAAGAAGCCAGTTCTGAACTGTTTGTCTCTCTCACTTTTCACTGGGATGTTCTACGTGTGGAGCCTCCCCTATGCTCCATTTTCTCTACAGAACTTAAAGGTGGAGGAGTTATCCCAATCCCAAAAGACTCTTCTCGATCTCCCAAATGGATTCTCAAAGGTTCTCATTTGAAAGCAGCAGGATTTGAGAGTTCCAAGCCAATTAAAACTCTGTGGAAACTGGTGGGATATTTGTTATCTGCAGAGAGGAAGGACTGCTGGGATCTGGTGCCTTAAGGAGGTGTCTCAGCTGAACTGCAGATTGATTGTGGGATGTGTCTGCAGGAAACATCCCTTAAAATGGGATTTTGCCAGTTAAAGTTTGGATTTAGCCCCAGTGAAGTTGTGGTACTGGTTCAAGGGGGATGGAACTGGAAGTTGTGGTTTCCCTCTCTGAGTACAATTGGAATATGGGGGGAAATCAATTTAGACTGACTCAAAGGCAGCAAATATTCCTTCTCCCAGCTCCTGAATCTGGGAATACATGGTTGGAAACATCCATTTAGAATAAATCGTTTAGTAACTGATACCCCCTGTTCAGAAACACTATCCAAGGAATTGGTAGTTTCATACAATCCACATTATGGATAGCAAATTAAAAGTGAGACAATAAGGAAAAAAAATTGGAGAAACAGGGTATAGCTTAACTGTTGTTTGATCCCAGAATCTGAAGGATTCTGTCTGCAAGACTGGAATGCTGCAAACATAACTTAGATATGATAGTGCTGCATTTCCTCCCCAGGTGTCAGAGAAAACTGAGGAGTGAAAGACAAATCTGAAAGAGAAAATAGAAACAAGGGGCGAACCTAAACACAGAGCTACAGGAGAAACCGTCAGAACACAAAGCAAAATCCAACAGGACCAACGAATTTTGGCTGCCAAGGAAATCTTGACTCCTCTGTCCAGAAGAACTCTTGTAAGAGTAAAGACTTACTCATCCTTTCCAACACCCAGCTGGATTTAACACCCTTGTGTTAATTCCAGCTGGGATGTGAGCGAAGGACAGCGCTCTCTGAGATGGGAAGCAGGCTCCGGGAGCTGCTGGCTCCTGCTCTGCTCCTCCCACCAGCTCCAGGAGACAAATCCACCTTGTGGGATGCCACAGCTCCTTCCCAGCTCTCCTTTGCCTGTTGCTGAGAACTCGCTGGACTGAAGGTCTTCAGATGTACCTCTGGAGGGCAAAAAGCTGGAGTTTGTGACTGGTGGGGTTCAGCTTCAGCAGAATCCAGGCACATCCAGGCACTTGGAGCAGGACTAAGAGCTGACAGAAGATCTTTGTAAGGCAAAATCTCCCAAACAGGTGATGCTGAGCTAATGTTTCTCAGGAAGAGCTGAGATCAAGCTGTTCCATCAACATCTGCATGCATCATTGCACCTCTGCTGTTGGGCAGGGAAACCAAACCAGCTCCCAGGATTTTATCCTGCTCATTTAGAACCCTGGGAAGCAGGGATAGAGCAAAATCATCTCATGGCTTTTCATTATTCCAATCAGCCAGTGGAATCTGGGCTGTGGATGTTGTGATTTGTCGGTGCTGCCAGTGTTTCTGATCTTATTGAAATGATAAAATGTCTCATGAGGCTGTTCTCTCCCAGGAATCATTTTCCTCAGAGTCCTTCTCCAGCCAGGAGCACCCAGAGCAGACCTGAGACACAAGTGCTGCTGTTGATCTCTTGCTGTCAGCTGTTGATGGTATTGAATTAAATTTTTGCTCTGACCAGATTTACATCCTAGGCCCAGGCCTAAGCCTGTGTTCGTGTTTGTAACACACCCTACACGTGCCCTCTCTGGCAGCTGACTGGTTCCAAATCTGGGCTGGACAGGAATTTGAGCAACCATGTCTAGGTGGGCACCTGGAAGGTGTCGCTGCCCATGACAGGGGGTTGGAGGAGATGAGATTTAAGGTCCCCTCCAGCCCAAACAGTCCTGTGATTCAATGAATAAAACCTGACAAGATTGAGGTCCGGCCTGGCCTTGGACAGTTCCAGGGATGGGGCAGCCACAGCTTCTCTGGGCACCCTGTGCCAGGGCCTCCCCACCCTCACAGGGATTTCCTCCCAATATCCCATCTAAAAGTCTCCTAATTTTTAAATGCAATCAAGTTTTCTCTTTGCTGGAGTCTTTGCTGCTGTTCCCAGATGAATTGAAAGGGGAAGCAGAGCCTCATGAAGAAAATGTCATGAAGAACATGACTGGGGTTGATCATATTCGTTGGGAGGGGGTTTTCCGGTCTCGGGAATTCCCCGTGGAGTTCATTGGGTTTGTGTTCCAGTTCTCTTGAACATTCTCACACTTCTCTGTGCAGCCTTCATGGGGAGGCTGCACCAGTGTCACAGATGATATTTGGGACGTTGGCTTTCAGATCATGGAATCCCAGGATGGTTTGGGATGTGTCCAAGGTCGCACCACGGATCTCACACTTGTCCTGCCACTACAGAGGGGTGAGTCACCTGTGGGTGAGAGGTGACAGAATTCCAGGAGATAGTTCCAGGCTGAGTTGGTTCCCTGAGCCTGATGTTCCAGCACCAGAAGATCCTTTTGCTGGAAGCTCTAAATTAACAGATATAACCTTTACATTTAGTTGGATCTCAGCACATTGCGCTGATGATTCTCCTCTGGGAAAACTGAACAATGCCCTTGGCATAAAGCTCCAGAAGGAACACAGACAATGCACTCAAGTCCCTGTGCACATAAGGAAAAGGAATTTCGTGTGCCAGCCTGTGGCTGCTCCAGGGTAACTCACCACTACAAAGACCCCCTTGGGAAGAGAACTTTTGCAAAGAAATTAAACTGGGCAAAGAAATTAAAACCACCTCAGGCAAAACTAAGAATTCATTTTCCTCCCCAGGTCTCTCTCCCTCAAAATTTTCATTTCTCCCCTCCAGAAAGGCTGCTGGAATCTGTCTGTCAAGGGATTCTGAGCTGCAAGGGATGAAGGAGAAGTTTCGGCAAAGAAAACCAATGATCATTTTTAGCATCAGCTGCATGGAAAATACTGCTCAGAGGCTCTGCTTGGCTAGAGGGGAAGATACATTTTCTCCTTTTTAGTTCCTGCTAAAAACCAGAATTTAGGAAGTAAAGAACTCTGTCAAAGAGCAATGGGTCCGACAGGCAAATCCTTGCGGCCGGCGTTGGCAAACCCTGGATCTGCCATTGAAAAAGCTCCTCAGATTCTCATCCAGCTCCAGGGATTCAAGGTGCTCAGCTGCTCTGAATTAAATCTGGGCTGAGCTTCCCAGGGTTTGGGCACCCCCACTTGAGAGCATTCCAAGATCTCCTTTCTCTTTCTGCTGTCAGGGAGGAACATTTTCGTTTCTTTAGGAACCCTTGGTGTGAGCGTTTTCAGCTCGTTACTTATCCCCAATTCCAAGAGCCCACGGAAGGGAACGGCTGTCGTGGGAATGCAGGGATGGGCTGAGACACAGCTACCAGGCGGCTCTGGTAGGAAAAGCTGCTGTTTTAAATTAAAAATCGATTTCTTTGGAATAGAATCAGCCTCTCTTTTGGACAGGAGGAACGTGTGTGTCTGTACTGGGGGCAGAGGAAATCATTAACGACGTGAGTTAACGACGTGGTGCAATTGTAGCTCTGTAACAGTAGAGAGAGTGGCACTAATGAGCAATGATATTTCAGTGGCCAGCAAATGCAGGTAATTAGAAGTCATTTCTCACAGAACACAGTTCTGACTTTTTGCATGTGCCTCCTGCTCCTTTTTGTTGCAAGAGAAAAAATGATTATCAACTTGAGACCCAAAAAGAGAAACAAAAGGGCAGAATTTTGAAATGTTTGTCATTCTCTGTTCCTCTTTCTGTTATCTGATTTATTAGAATAAACAACACCGTTATTTAATTTAACCTCCACCCATCCATTTCACCTTCCTTTAAATAATCCTTTAAATTCTCCATAGGAAGAATCACAGAACCAGGATACAATTATTTATTTTCTCCTTGTCAGAGTACAACTTTTGACCAAACTTAGATAAATTTCTTGGTGTGATCTTTTGTTGAATATCTACTTTTCCACACTCCAAAGGCTTGAGTTGACAGCAAAAGAAATTTGACATGAAATCTAAATCTTTCTGTTATTTATTGGCTGCTCCATCCAATATTATTATTATTATTATTATTTATTGGATGGCCCATCCTTGGAAATGTTCGAGGCCAGGTTGGACAGGGCTTGGAGCAGTCTGGGATAGTGGAAGGTGTCCCTGCCCATGGCAGGGGGTGGAGCTGGATGGTCTTTGAGGTCACTTCCCATCCAAATATCCTGTGATTCTGTGATTTTAGACAAATTTTAATAATTATGTACTATTATGAATATTAATACATTAATAATACTATACAATGCACTACATTAATATTGTATATATACTAAATAACACATTTCCATAAATTACATCCCTATCTCAATAATAATTTAGCAATGCAGCTGCTTTTCCTCCGGCTCCCACTGAAGGGCTGTAATTTGTTTTACGGGAGGGTTTTTTTTCCTTATTTGATTTCTCCCTATGTAGATGGGGAAAACCTCTAAAAAACCAGTTACAAATATTCTATGGACCAAACCACAAAAAAGCCACGGAGCAGCAGCTTAATTCTGGATTTGGGGAAAGAACTTGAAAAGGAAACAGAAACACGGAAAAGGCATGGAAACTTCTTTCTCTTTGGGATCATCACACATCAAACCCAGCTCCTCAGCAGCAAACAGGCAAAGGTGGAGCTATTTTTTTGAGTTAAAACCATGGTATTGCTCAGTTATCTGATGATGGCACTGAAGTCCGGGTGGCCTTGCAGGAGCCAAGCTCTTCTTTAATCCAGGTAATTGTGGTAATGAATACTTCTGGGAAGCCATGACCCAGAGGAGGAAGAGCGTTGGCTGCACAAATCGAAGTTTTACCCTCATAATGAGGGCAGAGAGCTCTGTAGGGAAATTCCATCTTACCCAGCATAACTGTCTGCAAAGTCTCCAGGCAGTTGTGGTTTATCGGCAGAAAAAGCCACTTCCTGAGCCCTTGTCTGCAGGATAACTGATAAACCACTCCAGCAAACAGGGCTCCAATCCTTGGGCTGCTCCAGTCCCTTTCCAGCTCTGAGGTGCTGCTCAGGTCACCCAGAGCTTTGAGACTGTTTATAATTCCCAGCCGAGCCTTCCAAAAGCCCAGCCAGCAAAAGTCCTTCCGCTTCAGGTGCTCCCCACTTTGCAACTGCACCTGTTTAAGGAAGAAGGAATTCAGCAGGATATTCTGCAGGTGCAATGAGTTGCGTTTTTAAATTTCCTGCATGGCCCTAAAACTCTCGTGTAACAACCTGCCCCGAACCAGAGACATTTATGGCCATGGGGAAGGGCAGGAATGGCAGCTGCATCTTTTCCCTCTCCTATTTTTTACAAGGATTCTGGCTTTTGCTCAGATCAGTCATGTCTGTCTTAGATGGAGGTTCATGCAGAGAAGAGCATCTGCACAAGAGCTGATAATGAGGGTGCTGAGGCCCTGGCACAGGTTCCCAGAGAAGCTGTGGCTGCCCCTGGATCCCTGGAATTGTCCAAGGCCAGGTTGGATGGGACTTGGAGCAGCCTGGGCTAGTGGGAGGTGTCCCAGCCCATGGCAGGGGGTGGAACAAGATAAATGCTTTAAACTCCTTTGCATTCCAAACCATGCCATGATTCTGTGATTCTCTGAGTGTTTTTCTGCGGATGCTGGTGGGGTCAGTCAGGGAAATGCTGTTCCCAAATTCTCAGCTTGCCGGGCTGCAGAGTTCTATGATTTTATGTGAAAGACAATTTTGTGATTGGATAAATTCCAGCAAATATGTTTCCATTGCTGAGGAAAAAAAAAGTCAGCTAAACAGGATGTGCTGATAAACACTGCAGCACCGGCCAGAACCTCACTATTGCTTTGCACAAGCACATATAAATCATTCTAAAATAAATGCCTGGCAAGCTCCCAACTTCTACCAACCTCCTTTGACAACTCATGGAAATGATACCATCTGGAAAGCACAGCACTGCATTTTAGGGAGCCCTCATATGGAATTTTCTGAATGAGAGCCATCAGTTTTGTTTCTGAGGTTTCTGAGCTGTCAGACATCAACACTTACATTGTCCCACATCAGGAAGGAGCTGCTGTGACGTTTGACTTCACACTCTCAAACCACAATAGAGTTCAGCTGGTGAGGACAGGGACAGTTGAGTGCCGAGAGCCAGAGAGGCAAAGCAGGGAAGATTCCTGGTGGCTTCCTGAAAATCCAAACAGTGAGATCCTCCAAGGGGGTAAAGCTGTAGCCCCAGCTGTGTATTTATCCCCTGGGATCAGGTGAGGCTGGATCTGTGCCCGTTCCTTGAAGCAATGTCAGAAGTGCCACCCTTGGGCATTGCTGGCGGGGAGATACAGCGAGTGTAAACTGAGCTGGAAACTTACTCAGTTCAGCAGAAATGTCAGGCAAGGCTCACGCTGTGCTAAAAAAAGCTATTGGGAAGTCGGACCTCAGCTGCAGGAGGATTGAGCAGGAGCAGAGTACCCAGCAGGTCCCCAGCCCCGGGGGCAGGAGGGGACAGCAGGGCTGAGCTGCCAGGCAGGAGCAGGCAGAAACCTCGGGAGCGTTTCCATGGTCTGCTCAGAGCTGCGCTTGGAGAGGAGGAAGAGTTGGAGGGGAGGAAGAGCTGGAGAGGAGGAAAGGGTGCCCTGCGCCCAGCTCCACTTGGGATCTTCCCAGTGGGTGCCGAGCCAACCTGGCAGAGACACCGGACAGAAAACACCTGGGACAAAAGCACATAACCCCATTTTGGGGTCATTGTGGGGACACCTGAACAGGACTGAGCTGGCGGGGCTGGGAGCAGAGAGGGGCAGCAGAGGGTCCCAGCAGAGGGGCAGGGCTGGAGCAGCACCTTTTGTGGCACCTCGTGATGTCACCCAGGTCCCCTCGCTCGTGTAAACAGCGGCGCAGGGGACATTCCACTTCCTCCTGAGCGCTCACTCGGCTGCGCTGAGCACGGCTGTGCCTGCAAAGGTAAGGCTGCTTTAAACCCTCTCCTCGGGGTCTAGAACGGCGCCCGTGCTGCTTCCTGCAGAAACCTCCCTCTCCCCGGGCTTTTCCTTAGGGGGTGGCTCTTGCCAGGCGATTTGTGGCACTTGGAGCCCCGCAGCAGCGGCAGCCGCTGCTCTCCTCGTGTGCCAGCGCTCTGGGTGAACACATGGAGGAGTTCAAACAGCGGCTGCTGCGCCTGCAAAAACACAAATGTCAGGCGTGGGCAATTAGCGGCGCTGCAACTGTTCTCCGGTGTCATTAATAGCGATTATTTCCTTCTTTTGCCTGATTCCTCCGGGAATATATTTTATTTTAAAGTCGTACTTGACAGTAAGGGTAACGTGCAAATCTGTTTTTTTCCAACGGTGATTTATGTTGCTGTAAAATAAAATCCATGTGCTGCCCATCTTTGTGCCATCCAGGGCTCTGTGAGTGAGCAGCGACAGGAGGAAATTAATACTAGTGAGGGGACACAAGATGACAAAAAGAGCAGGATTGCTTGGACTTGCTTTTGCTAATGAGAATCCTGAAGTGGTTTTAATTCCTAATTCAGACTGCAGTCACTGCTCTGGGTTAAAACTTAACTTCGTGGGCTGAAGCTTTTAAACTTGACTTCATGGGCTGAAGGTTTTAAACTTCATGGGCTGAAGGTTTTGAGCTTGACTTCATGGGCTGCAGGTTTGCAGCTGTACTTTGTAAAAGGTGCTTTTCTGCTGGCTTTGCTTTCATCTGCACCAGCAGCTCAGCTCTGCTGGGAGCCCAGCAAACAGCCCGTGGGGGTGGTCACAGACAGGATTTAGAGTGGGTGGCCCTTGAAACTGAGATTTCTGCAAGTGGATCAAGAGGGAATCTCTCAGAAGGTGCATCAGGATGTCAGGATCTGCAGGAGGGGATTCCTCAGCAGGCTGGAGCAGGAGCTGTGCAGGGACAGTGGGTTCTTTTCAAGGGCGTGTTTTTGGGGTCAAGTAAAAGTTCTGGGATTTTGGCCCCGGTGCCAGCATCATCAGCCATGGCAACTACATCCCATGATGGAAGTGCATCTGTGGGACAGCCCTTGCCCAGCCTGGAGGCAGCGCTCTGAGGGGGCTGTTGGTGTCTCTGCTGGAGCTGCAGGGAGGAGCTCCAGCAGTGCTGCAGAACAAAAAGACCGCAGACAACCCAGACCCGCTCTTTTTCTCTGAAAGAAAACAAAAAAAAGCACATTTAGCCGTAGAAAGTTCCACTGAGTGCAGAGGTGCTACCCTGGCGTCATGGCCATGCACTGAGGGCAGAGCATGGAGATGTTTGTGCTCCAATCAAATCAATTAACCTGGCTCTGATGGGCACCTCAGACAGATCCAGGACTGTGGAATTACATCCCTGTGATTCTCAGCCTATCCAGATGAACATCTTTTTCCTAGAAATGGCATGCTTAGCTTCCAAAGCTCCAGTAATAACACACTCACTTCTTATATCCTTACTGCAACAGCATCAGGGATACAGAATCTCACAAAAATATAAAAAATAGTGGTTGGATCTCAGCATGTTTATTTGCTACCAATTGTAAAAATAATCACATTCTGAAAGCAGTGTTGCAGTGGGAGCTGCCTGTCTGCAAGATGTAAATGAGCACTGATGAAATCTACTGGAGCTTTTCACACCCACCACGAAGTAAAGGACATTGGAGATGTAATTTTAGGACCCTCAGTGGTATCTCGAGTGTTTGCTTTTGTACACAGGTGGGAAGAGAAGGAGTTGCTGTGGGATTAAGCCTCAGTCTCAGCCAAAGTGAGAGGAAAGGCAGAAATGCAGTAGTTTTGTGGTGTCCTGTGAGTGTCTGGGTGCATTTTGTTTAAAGAGATGGTTTAATCTCGTTATGTTTTTATGGCTTTGTAATGAAATCATTCATCCTCAGAAAGCGCCCTGCTGATGAGCCAGCAGACACCACCCCTGTGCATATTAATTGTGTTACTGTATTAATTGTGTGCACTGCCAGCCAGGTCACCCTGCTCAGACCCTGAGTTCCCTGAATGCAGAGAGGGATTTTCTGACTCCAGGGCATCCACCTCCTGTTCCCTGAGTTAGATCTGCTGGGTTGGTGGGGCTGGGACATCACCTGCAGGGTGGGTTTTGTAACCTCTTGGCTCCAAGGTTCGCCACAGCTCCATGATCTCCATCAAAGTGCAGCTTTTCGGGACTCTTCTACCTGCAAATTGAATCATAGAATCATTTAGGTTGGAAAAGACCTTTAAAGATCATCAGCAAAGATACCAGCAACCAGGCCCACTCCTGGGAGCAATTTCTTCCCTAACATCAGTTATTCAGCAACGCTGGATGTTTTCAGTTTGGGATCTTCCTAAATGATGGCAACATGGACTCATCAGAGCTCCCACTGCTGCCACTCAGACAATACTTGGGGTGAGAAAAATAGCGTAGAGGGCAAAGAAATGAAATTTGGATGAACTCTGACACCTTGTGGACAATTAGCAGACGAAGGTGATGGACAAGGGGGAAGCTCTCCATGCTCTGGGCTCCCCCAGGGCCTCAGGCTCCTGCCTGGGCAGGGTTTGTCCCACCAGAGAGCCAAGGCTGAGCTCTAGGATGGAGTGTGTGCCCTCAGCATCACCCCCGTGTTCCAGGGACACATCCTGGACACAGCAGTTTGCCCAAAAACCTCTGTTCAGAGCCCAATTTGAGTCAGCAGCCCTTCACCCCATTACCTCAATTGTCCTTAGTGTCACATGAGACCTAAGTCACAGAAGCAGGGAATATTCTGGGTGGGAAGGGACCAAATAAGGCCTAACTGTATTTAAGGGCCTTGCTAAGCAAATTGGTTTCTGTCACTCATTGGACTGAAGAACAAGCACACACTGGGCAGCATTTAATTAGACAATTAATTATAAAAGTGTCTTTAAAATATAACATTTTGCAGATGTACCTAATCCTGTGTGGTTGTAATGGCCATCAACCAGCTGTGTCTGGAGGAGCAGCAGGCAGGCCATCCAGCTTTGATATCCAAGGAAATCCAGGCGCACGGGGACTTGGAAAATGGTTTCTTGGCAAACGGGGAGGTGACCCGAAGGGACAGAAGGTGCAGTGGGCAGTGCTCTTACCAGAGACAAGAGCAGCAGGTGGCCATGGCCAGCTGGACAACAGCTGGAAAGGGATGAAACCTCCCAAGCAGCAGAAATTCACAGCTCTCCCAGGAAATGGGGTGTAACCCATGCCCACCACTCTGAGGGGAGGAACACCCCAGTGCTCAGCTCCTTTCCCTCTTCACTCCCTTTCCCGACAACTCCAGGATGGAGAGCAGGAGGCCTCCAGTGCTGCTTCTCAGGGGAGATAAATCCATGAGCCAGATGAATCTTTCTCCTGTGTTTCCAGCACAGTTCGTGCCTCTTCTCTCCTCATGGGCCTGTTTTGGCCTCACGGCAGGAGCAAGGCTGTAGTGTCCTGGGATGGGGCTGCTGGGGAACACGGAGCAGAGCATCTTGTCCCAGAGCTCTGTGTGGGGAGGGGGACTGGGAGGGAGCTGGAGGGACAAAACCAGCTCTGAGGGCCTGGGATCCAGCATTTTGGTGAGGGAAGGGGGTGAGCCAGAGAGTTTCCTGAGGGCAACACTTCCCTGATGCTCGGAGCAGCTGGAGCTGCTAAAGCTGGGGCTGCTGCAGGAGATAAACACACAGACCTGGATTTTTGAAGGCTGTGGGAACATGAAAGAGAAGCTGGGAAAGAAAAGCAAGAATCTGTTTGGGGAGCCTGCAGGAGCAGCTACCAGGCCCTGCTCACTGCCCATGTCCCATGTGGGACCTTGCCGCATCTGGGTGTTTTGGGGGCCGAATCCCAACCCTTCCATGGCAGCCTGGAGCAGCGTCTGGATGAGCTGCCAAATGCAAGCACCACAACGATTAAGAGGCTGAAAACCCAGCTATTTGTGCTCTGTGTCACTGAGAGCTCTAAACTCAACACTTTTGGTAACACGAAGGAAAAAGCTTTAGTAACAGGGTGGGAGTTACTAATTTCTACCTACAGAGACAGTTTTTCTGGCAATTGCCCCCTGCAGGAAATGAGTCAGAGGAGTGAATCAGTGTCTGCAGTGCCACATGAAGCTGATTTTCGGTTTTAACTGTTATATTCAACACGGGAGGGAATCAGTGTAATGAGAATTATAACCCTGGGAGGAAACCCCCGATAAACCCCAACTCTTCCTGCCTGTGTCGCCTTACTGAGGACAAGTTGCCAAGCCTACTGGTCCCAGTTACAAAAGCTGGCAAGAGAAAGGTGGCCCAACAGTTGAACACGTGGCATTTTGCTGATGGCTGAGAGGCAGAAATTGGCAGTACCTAAAAAATAAAATTATCTGACGGAAAAAAGAGTCAGACTGAGGCTGCCATGGTGATGAGAAATAGAAGTTGGTGGCGTGACCAGGTCTCTGTGTGTTCCATCAGCCTAAATACATTAACAGAACCCTTCAGGAGCACTGGCTGTGTTCGTAACAGTCACATTTTCCACACCCACTCCCTGCTACTCTTTTCCATGTGGTTTGTGCCCATAATGCCAGAGAAAGTGGATCCATTAGGTCCTCTGAGGGGCTCAGGAGACCTGTTCCCCACATAATGCCCAACACAGCCCAACATATCCCTGGAAGTGCTCAAGCCCAGGTTGGATGGGGCTTGGAACAGCCTGGGATAGTGGAAGGTGTCCCTGCCCATGGCAGGGGGTGGGACTGGATGGGCTTTAAGGTTGCCTCCAACCCAAATTATTCCATGATTCAGTGCTTGGCACCCACACTCTGATCGTTGGGCCATGACCATGATGGAGGCTGGGATATGGCCCACCTTTCATCCATGTATTCCAGCTCCCAGAGACCAAACCACAGGAGACCTTGAGGAGATGGCCAAAGGACAGGCAGCTTGTCCTGCTGCCCATGTTCAGTGTGGCACAGCTTCACTGCTGCTCCTGGGACTGACACACCAGGAATGGTCTCCCACATCTGTGGAAACAGTGGGATTTCTGACAGGGCGGCTCTGAACACGATACCAGGATGTTTCATGCAGACATCATTCCCAAACCTCTGCTTTGTGCCAGACAGCCAAATGGGAAATGCAGACATGAGTATTGACAACTCTTGCAGTGCCTTTGCCTTCACAGCCCATTTTCCTCTCCACAGGAATGACCCTCCTGCCCTACACCACCACAGCCTCTTCCAGCAACCCAGTCATGACCCAGAGCAACCAGAGCTGCTCCTCTCCCGACAACTCCTTCAAGAGCACCCTCTATGCCACCACCTACACCCTCATCTTCATCCCAGGGCTGCTGGCCAACAGCGCTGCCCTGTGGGTCCTGTGCCGCTTCATCAGCAGGAAGAGCAAAGCCGTCATCTTCATGATCAACCTGGCTGTGGCCGACCTGGCCCACGTCCTCTCACTGCCCCTGCGCATCTACTA
>NW_024581884.1:0-14139 GCF_017639235.1 Corvus kubaryi | reverse complement strand
GAACTTCCAATTTGAATTGGTGTTCTCCCATCAGAAAAAAAAAAAAAAGAAAGGAATTGCTGGGGATGCACCGTTGAGGTATCCAAACAGATTTTTCATCCAGGTTCTTCAAGACAGAGGAGGAAGAGCTTTTGGGTAGTTTTGACTTAATTTCTACCTATCAGAGACAACAGATTGCCTCAATGGTGTCTCCAGCTAATAGGAAGGAACAGATTGACACCCATGATAACAATAACTACTTTTGTTTGAAAACTTCTGGTGCATGAAAAGATGAGATTTTAAAGTGGGATTTTTAAAGGGGTGGATTTTCTTGAGTTAACTGAGCATCTTGGTTTGGATGCTAAGAATTCCTCTCTGATCCCTGCTGTGACTTCTGGGGAAAATAACATTTTCAGCAGCACCAGTAATACAATCCTGGAAGCTGGTCTGGAGGAGAAATGGTATCACCACAAAACGTCAGTGAGTTGAAAGCCAGCTACTGAGGCTGAGCAGAACTTTACTGGTTTGTACAGCTCAGTGACTGAAACTCCCACCAGAGTCCAGGGCAAACCACCAGAGATTCACTCAGCAGGTCCTGGCCACAGCCCTGTGAGGGAAATCTCCTTTGCTGCACCTCACACATTCCTTCTTGCTTTGGGGCCTCCAAGTCCCCTGCCCTGCTCTGGAGCTGGGCATGCTGCTGTAGAAACAAGGCAAACCCATTCCCGTTGCTCCTCTGTGAACAGAAACAACAGGAACTGGATTTTTTGCCTCAGTGTCTGGCTCTCCACTTGCTCTTTTTTATGCAACAATCCCTGAATGTCAAAGTGCTCAAACATCTCCACCTTTTGTGCCTCTAAAACCTGCCTCCTTTCAGCAGTGCCCTGCCCGCAGTGCTGTCCCTGTGCCTTTGCGCCCATGCTGTGTTGGATGGCATTCGTGCCATCTCCACAGGCATGGAATGACAGGCCTTGGGTAGCCTTGATGTAGAAATGTACCCCCTGCTCAGCCAGATGTAAGCAAGAAAAAAAAGGAAAAAGAATGTTTAATGGACTGGAGGAATGACTGGAAGATCTTTAACATTTCAAATCTCAGAGAAGCCGGACCTCCAAGAACCCTCACCCGTGCTTTGTAGCCCCGTAAAACAAAGCTCCGATGCCAAGGAAAGGCAAAAGCCAAGTCCTGCAATGAAGATACCACTTAATACTTTGCAAGTGTGCATGTTCTGATCTATCCTATTTGTTTGCTAAATTCCAGCCTGATGCAATCTGAAGGAGCTGGGATCTTTAAGTCCTGTGGTAATCCTGGCCTGCCTAACGTCGGTGCTTTCAGCACAGTGGTGTCCCTGGTCACCACAGGACTCTCCCTGCTCTTCACCTGCCAGCAAGGGCTGTGTAGCTGCCACCAGAGCCTTCAACACCTCTGGGTCTCTCCAGTGGCCACAGACCTGCACCTTGGACCTTTCTTTGCCATGGCAGAGACAAGGAGCTCCATGCTGTCATTATCTTTGAGCCTCGGGAGTTGTTAACAGTGGATTCTTCCAAGGGGCTTTGTACCCAGTGTGGGTGAATAAATCCCATCCTGGGGAAGGTGCTATCAGCTGGGACCACAGCTGAAGGCACACTGTGTATCTGCCTTCATCTCAAAGTTGCCCAGCAGGACATCACCCATTTAAAGCGGCCAAGAAAGCTGAGATTCCACCACGTTTGTTGTTCACAAGCAACGAGCCCTGTGAAGTGAGTCAGAGTGAGCCCAGCTCTCTGCTGGAGGAGCACAGATCCTACACAGAGAGCCTACACACCGACCTCCAAACTGGGCTGTGACGGGGAGCACCGTGGAACTGGAACACACTAAAGCTGGAACAGCCACAATCGGGTGCTGAGCTCCAGTCACTGGAGGGGCAGCCAAGGAAATGGGAATCTCCATGTGCTGCTGGTTTTGCCAAGCCAGCTCCTGCAGCACGTGCAGCACACAGACACTCCTGGCCTTGCTGTGTGTGCTGACACCTGCCATGAGAACTCAGGGAGGAGCACTCCAGTCAGCACATGCATTACATCACACTTTTATTTTCCTTTTTCCTGGCAAATTTTAACTGGCTTCTTTTTTCTCCCAGTGTGATTCAAATACCAGGCTGAGGAGGTCATCCAGAGGAAGGATTTGTTCTGTGCTTGGCTGGCTGGAACCCAGTGTCAAGCTTCGGGCAGGTCTATGCTTTAGGACCCAGCCAAGGCACAGAGCACAGTGCGTAGATGTCCTGCACAAAGCTGAGGCCTCCTCTGTCCCTGTTCTGCAGTGAGTTACCCACTGAAGGAAGGACACAGGGCATGTTTGTCTGTGCAGACACAACAGCACCATCAGGTGACGAGTTCTGCTGCTCACCCTGGGGCTGATTAAAACCTTGTAGACGCTGCTGGGAAGTCTCCCCCTGACGCCGATGGCCTCTGGAGCAACCTTGCACACAGCACAAATGTGTGGTGGAAGGATGCAGCTGCACATCAGGCAACGTTCGGAGCAGGGATGGAATCCAGGCTCACGTCCTCGGTTCAGACGTTGCCACAGGAGAGGAAGGGTGTGCAAAGGGAGATTTACTGAATAGAAGGGTCTGAGTGTCCCATCCCACGTCTGCTACCACACGTGTGCTCTCCTCTGTGTCATGTGGTGGAGGACATGGAACTCCCAATTGCCTCCTGCTCTCCATCCACATCCCTGCTCTCCATCCAGCTCTGTATGCCTGCAGAAATGTCCCCATGGAAGTGCTTTCAAGCCTGTGACAGCTGTGACATTGCAGAGGCCAGCTCAGCTGCAGGGCTGCTTTTAATGCAGAAAGGGGCACTGAAAAACTCCTCTCCCCTTTCTAGTTATGTCTTCCTTACAGGAAGTTTTTGATATGGCTTTGGTCCAGCTGGCTCTCTGAGGAAAGGAGAGTCTTTCCACACATAAACCTGCCATGAACTTTATGATTTTTTTTAAAAAAAAAACCATTGACAAAGTTAAACATGTCAATTGTCAGTTGGTTTAATGAGAGCAGGGAGGGGAAGGAGGTTGTTTTAGGCATGTGAGACCTCTTGTTCTTAAAAACAAAATGGAAACTTAAAACCAAACAGAGCTGCATAGGGGCCCAAATGATCTCTGCAGGCGAAGGGACTGCAAATAAAGAAGGTTATTTTAAGGACTTAGTAAGTAATGAAGTCCCCCTTTTAGGCTGGGCTGATCACAAGTAAATGAATAGTGACTCCACTTTCAGAGCACACAGCCCGGGGAAGTCGCAGCCCTGCCTGGCTGGCCTTGAAAGTACTTGAGGCCTCTCTGTGAGAGTTAATTTGAGGACAAAGGGAATAAAATAGGAAGCACATCACTCTGTGGATGTGTGTCCTTCTGTTAACACAAATCACTCTCCCACAGGGAGATGAGGGACTCATCTTCACTGGCACAGCAAGGCCCGTCTGCCAACACTCCCGCAAAGGGTCTGAAGTAGATAAAAACCTTCTCCAAAATCCATCCAGATCATCCCTGCCGTGTCATGTTTTATGAGGAATGAGGACTAAAGAAAGCTCTTTGGGAAGAGCCACATAAAGGAGAATGTAGTGCCACTGCCTCCAAAAAAAATTGCTCCTGAGGCTGCTTTTGGTCTTGGAAATATTAATTTTGGTCCTGTGCAATAGGCACAGGTGGACTGGCAAGAAAAGGAATCTGTCTGTGACTGCACTGCACCTATCTGGATTGGCAGCCAGGGATTCTGAGTGGCAGAATACGGGATTCATTGGAACGTGGGCATCCGAAACAGGAAAGGGCAGGACTCCCCAAAAGGAAGTGATGCTTTCTCCAGTGTACACTCAGGGAAACCGGGCACATCAAAGGGAACCGGAGAGCTTGGAGAGCTTGGACAGCTTGGAGAGCTTGGAGAGCTTCCCTCCACCACCACAGCGGAGCCAGTGCATTCCTGAGCTCCATACAATGGTGATCTGACCTTATTTTAGCCTCTCCTCCGAGACAAACCAGCTAATTCAATCTGCAAGTCCAACTTGAGGCAGAGACTTTTGTACCCAGATTGCGCAATAACTCAATTGAATTTCTGTTGAAGATTATTCCTAGAGTAAATAAAATTATCTAGACGTGTAACAGGAATTCAGGATGAGCACGACGTAGAAATTGGTTGAGTGATATTCCTGGATGTTTGTTAGCTGTACACATATGACAAAGATGTCTAATCTAGTGACTGAGGACTTACATCAATGTCTTCCCAAAGTGAGGGCTGACACTAAGAATTTTCAAGCCACAGAAAACAGGGGAAAGTGGACAAAAATACACAATGAGCAGACTGACAGGAATTTGTGGTAAAGCCAAATTACTATGAGTTCTATTTTATTTTTGTTCTGCTACCCTACAAGTCAGATAAATGAGTTGATAGGCATGGGAAAGCCATTTTTGTTGGTCTGTGTGCATGTATAGGTATTGCTGTGCACGTACTAATGTACAAAACTTACCCAGAACCTGCTTCTTCTCTGAATCAGCAACCCACGAGGCTCAGGGGTAAGTGCAATTTCTACTGAAGAAAAGGATAATTACAGTTCATTAGTAGATTAGGCACTCAGTTCTCTTCAGAGAGCACACTTCAGAGCAGCGTCTTTGCTTGCCGTTGAAGCAAGGCAAAATCAGGTTTAAAAAAATAATATTCAAAAAGTGCTGTATAACTCTAAATGCCAGTAAGGAGAAGAAAAACACTTTAAAGCCTAAAGAAATCCTCTTGTTCTTTATACTTTGTGGGTAAGATCTTGGACATACAGAAGCCAAAGGCAAGACTCCCACTCATTTTAGCGGGGCCAGCATTTCAACATGCTTTGTGAATTCTCAGTGTGTCTAACTTGATCCCCTCTAAAGAGATTTATAGCAAGCAGGAGAAGTTACAACTCTGTAAAATGTTGGTGTGTACACATGAAGTGAATTAGTAGACACAGAAGATTTTTGACACTCTAGGTCGGGTTTGCAAATGGAGCCCTTTATCAGCTTGAGCAAATGCACTGTAGTAAATCCAGATAATTTCTGGAGAATTTCTGAGCGTGTGGTTTCTGCGTTACACCCTTTGCCTGCCAAGAGCCTGACTGCAACCAGCACCAGTTCTGTCCCAGTAAGGACTTAAGACCACATCCCTGTAACTCGTCCCAGGATATTCCGTTCCCGCTGTGTTACCTCCACAGACAGCAAGGGTACATGTTAAACCTTGAACTTTTCTGTAGGGAACTCAATTGATTTTCCATACAGAAAAATGCCCCCTATGCATTGAAATGCACGAGAATCACACACCTGGGTACAAGGCAGAGTTTTAAAATACCCTGCCATGAATTTTACATGAAGAGGAAATAGGACTGAAGAAGCCTAAAAAGTCAAACTGTTTTTAAACAAACAGCCCAGCTTCAAATTACTGTATCTGAGATTCCTCTGGTAATAAAAGATAGAGATCATACTGACTGTGCTACACAGATGGACTCAAAATTAATCTTGAAAAAGATCTTTAAGCAACCTAAATTCCCTCCTTCCCCACCGTGGGCTCGGAGCTGGCTGGGGCAGCAGTGGGGCCATGGGCAGGTTAAACATCCCAGCTGATAATAAAGGTATTAATCTGAAGTGCTGCCTGTGCATTTACCTCAATGCTCATAAACTGTCAGGCTGCAAAAGCAAAATGTTTTCTTTAATTCCAAAGCAGACTTAAATAACTTTACCTCTCCGTTACGGGGAAAGGAAAACACGGTGTGAATAAACCAGGCTGTCCGAGATCCAAAGGCAGAACAGCCTCGGAGTTTGCCACAACTCTTGTGCTTGGGGCCACAATTAAACTTTTCAACTTCAAAAAAGAAATACTTTTAAAAACAAGAATAATCTTCCAAATGATCCTGACACAAGCTGGAATATTTACTTCGTGTATTTCTGGAATATTTCTGGACTTTCTTAAGCAGGATTCGAAGTGCTGTGAGAAATTTGCCACCGCCAGCATTCAGGCCAAGGCAGTGTGGGGAGCGTCCCAGTGACAAGCAGAGGGACACGATGGAATTAGTCAGGGGAACGATTTATCTTCTTCTGCCTGTAGCAAATGGATTTTCTAAGACTTTCTAAGATTTTCAGAGCTATTGGAACAGAATTCCTAACACTTTAACGATCTAGGTCATGCATTATGTACACCACACTCCCTTCCATGTTTTACAAAGGATTAAAATGAGTAGTAGATGTTTTAAGTTGCTGACATGAACAGGATGTGGTGCAGACAGCTAAAAGGCATCAGCAGGAGCTTGGTTCTGATTGACCAGTGGGGTCTATCTTCCCTTTTTTCTAAGCACAGTGAAATATTTTGAGAGTTGAGGAAAGCTTTCAGTCTAATCAACAGTTGGACCTTGACTAAACAATCATTAAATGAACAAAACTATGAGGGCAAGAGGAAAAACTTTCAGTATTTGACAGCAGTGTGGAGGGAAGGACTGTCCCAGCACCCAGCACAGGGATGTTTCTGGGATGAGGCAGCAGGGCAGCTGCTGTACATCCACACATGGAGGCTCCCCACGAGCTCACCTTGCCTGTCCACAGGTGTGTGGGGAAGGCATGCACAGAACAGGGCTGGGCAAATGTGCTCCTTCCCCAGAAACCATCTCTGCTTCCAGGGATCAGAGGGTTAGAGAGTATAGGACACACTTTAAATCACAAAGCAGAGATTTTCTTTGAAGTCTGCTCTAACTACTTGCTTCCCCGATAAATCCTTCCATATTTTTATTCCCAGGATACTTCACTAATTTTCACTTGTTAAACTACTTCAGTTCAATCTGAGTTTAGAGCAACAACTTCTCTTTTGCACTCCACTCCCAGTTCTTGCCCTGCTGTGTGACCAGAAGCAAACTGCAATACTGAGTACCCGGGGTGCTCTTTTGGATAGTTTTTATTCCTTGTTCACACAAAAATGAAGGACAAACTTGCTCTCTGAGGGAGCCTGACCTGCCTTGGGTTGTGTGTTCACCTTGGTGCAAGCAGGACGTTTGCCCTTGTGTGAGTGACCAATTCATACACTAAGAAAAGCTGGTTGCAAAACCAGTTTAAACTATTTGGCCTTTTCAAAGTCATATTTCTCCCTGCTCCTGCCAGGCAGGAGAAGAATTATGTTCCCCCTTTATATGACGATTTTAAAAGAAGCTGGTTCAAAGCAAGCAGTAAAATGAGCCTGGGGGCTGTCCTGACTCTGCCATAGAATGCTGTGTGTAGACAGCTGAAAGGAGCTGCAATTTTTAAGAATCAACAAGTGGCATAAAGAATGAAACCCTCCACCTGACAAATCATTTCAGGTTTCCTTGGGCTCCCTCTGCCCTTCACTGCCTTGTCACATACTTATCTCACAAATTCTCCGGAGGAAGAAGCATTTTTTTACCCCATTTGCAGCATCCCCAGCACAAATATGTTCCAGCTAAGGCTGGTGGGTGTTGTCATCATGGAAATAATTGCAAGTATCAGATTTACAGTGGAGCCTCCATAGCTCTTCTTGAGGTTACACAGCAATGTTTTCCTTAGCTCTGCAGCCTGATGTGCAAACCACACTTATTCTGGGGACTTTCTGACAGAAACTTGGCTTTTAGCAAGCCCTTAAGCCCATGAGCTGTTGCTATTACACTGGGTTGAAATGCTTTCTTGAGCGGGGGGGACTGAAGTCCACACGTGCGTGTTTTGCTGTAGGTGTTTTTCAAATCCCTCTTCCCTGGGAGATGTGTTGCTTGTCTTCCCCTTCTCCAGACCCAAATTTCATGTGTTTAAGAGCCAGGCTGTTTCCCCCAGGTGACACAGTTCCTCTGGAGCCTGCAGTGGGCTCCCAGCCACTCCATCAGTGCCCGTGGGGAGGAAGTGTGACCCCAAGCAGAATGAAGCAAACTTCCTACCCTGGGCCTTGAATTACTGGAACTGCAAACAATTTGCATTATTCATGGAAAACAAGCCTTTCCTCAAGGTCCCTTCTGCCAGCAGCAGTGGTGAAGCATCAACCACCAAGGGCGGCACTCCTTGCTGGGATTGTTACTAATATGCATCACAATGAGAAAGCTGCTCCCTCTTCCTTATGAACAGAGAGGATTTAAACATCTCCCTTCCAGAGAAAACAGGTGATTCATCTCTCTTGCTGGGAGGAAAAACTGACATATGTTGAACATATTGTACCCTTGCTTGTGAAGTTATAAAGCTTCCTCTGTAGGCAAGGATCACTCAGAGGAGAACGCCTTCCTCTCCTCTCCCTTCCCTCCAGTGGAGACCATTTGATCCTTCCCAGGCTGTAAACAAAGCTGTCTGTGTGCATTTGGGAAGGGCTGCTCCAAGATGGGACATGTGTGGCTGAAACCAACCACAGAGAGAATGGCTGGGGCTTGGCTAAATTTGATTGAAGTCATTCCCTCACTTAGGCTGGGAACCCAGACAATCTAAAAATACTTTGGTCCTTTATTCTGACTCTGATTTTAGGCCTGTGCTCTGCGTTTCTTTCTGTTTGGTGACAGAAAATGTTATCTAAGAGGTTGTTGGGTATTTTAAAGGTATGTTCTAATCTATAACCATTTGTCTGTTGAAAAAATGCAGGTGCCTGCTTTCTGGTGGGATTTTTTTAGACTGCAGACTAGCTGAAGTAAAAATTCTTACCCTGCTTTTTTCCAGCATGTGACACAAGCCTCATGCCATCAGCTCAGCCTCTGCAAAAGGGTCCTAGAAGTGTTAACACCCAAATTTTCTCTTTGAGCAGAAGGACTGGATTAACAAAAAGAACTCTGCTTTCCACCAGACTGATGTCTGTGAATGTGCAACGCTGCCATCTCCGAGGGCTGCTCTGCTCTGCTCTTTCTGGCTAACTTTTAAATAAGGTAAGAGGAATTCTCTAACTCCCTGAGACTCTTAAAAGCCCCTCTACAGCTCAATCCTACATTCCCGTGGGTTCTGTCCAATTCCCTGTGCCCTTGGGTGTAAAGGAGATCATGAAGTGCAGAGATATACCTTGACTTGCCCAGTGCTGCACATTAGGTCACAATTATAGCTCGGAGACAGCCCCAGGCTCTGCACGAACTGAAATCAATCACTGACAGTGACAGCTTGACAAAAGGGTCAGGGGAAAGATTTCAAGTTATTTTCCACAGTAGTGACTGCTCAAGTACTGAAATCTGGCTGAGATCCTGCCTAGTTAATCACTGCCAGGGAGGCTTTAACCTTTAGGTATCAGAAGTGGCCACCCATAACTGAAATGAGGCTGGAATTTATGGTCATATTACAACGGAGAGCTTGTGGCACTTTCCCCCCACCCTGTTTTTATGTGCTACTGCCCTGTTGAAATCGTGCTGCATAAAAACTGTCAGAAGACTTGCACAAAATGCTCAGGAAAAGGAAAAACTATTGTATTTTAGAAGTATAAAAGAGAAAAGAAATCAGAAGATTCCAATAACAGCTGAAACTTTCAGTCAAAAGAACGTTATAACATAAATGCCTCCTCCTCAAAAGCCAGAACACTTAAAGCAGGTGACTATTTTTTCCCAAGCAATAAAATCACAGAAAAATGTAGTTCTAGGTTAACCAAAGCTAGTCACAGCTTCAGGTCAAAGTATCATACATTGCTTCAGTGGGGAAAAAAAAAACATTCAGAGAATTTGAAATGTTTCAGCTTCCATTTTTCACCCTGGCATCTTCCATTCCTCATTTCACAATGACATTTTCATTTCAAATTGACCTTAAAACAGGTTTTCAAAAAATGAGAATGAGATATTTGGATCATCCTCACGCAATTCCCTCCTTTCTCCTTCCTTTCTTTCCTTCTAAGGATCCAAATCAAAACCCCAAACCACGATTCCCTTTTAAAGGAGAAAGAAATCTTCTGAGAATTGGAAATATTTTGCATACCAGGCACCCCATATTTTTCTCCTGAGTTACAGAAGTGACTGGTGTAGCCACAGATCCCTTCAGACTGCGGACAGGTCCAAAAATGCCAAATTCGTCCACTCCAGAATCCTTGCAGCAAACGCCAAGCATGCCCTTATTAATATTCTGTGAAGGTTTGGGGATAAACAGTAGCATGCATAATAGCACTTAATGACAGCAGGGCTTATTATCAGAATGATTTGGCCTCATCTGGCCTCTATTGGCAAAATAATGTGCATAATAAGGTATGTTAATGTTAGGCTCTTTGGCAGGTCCTGGAAGATGAGACCGTACAGCTGGCAGGATGAAATGGGAGCAGCTGGAAGGGGAAGATTTGGGTCCTGCATATTAAAACATTTGACATTTGGTGTCTGAGGGGAACACTGTTTAGAGCTAATAAATAACTCACCAATGATGACAACCTGTAATGACAGCTTTTATTATGGTCTGGTTAATCCTCAGATTCAGCTTTGTCCTATCAGGCCATCTGCCGCCCATTTATTTTTTAGTGTTTTTCCTCTTGCTTTGTTAAGTGTCGTGCACTTGGGAAGCTGTGGCCACACAAATGTGGAGCGTATGTCCGGGAGGCATCCCTGGCACGGGGAGGGGGAGGAGCAGCAGGGCTCGGAGGGGAAGAGGCAGGAATGAGTGCATGGAGGAAGAGGGGATTTTGCCTTGGATCCTCCGTGCTCCCCCGCAGCCTGGCTTGTGCGCAGATCCGGCTGAACGCACTTTCCTCCAAGCGTTCACATTTCTAGGGATGGGGAAATGCCACTCTTTTTCCTGCTGAGTGACTGTGGCCTGCTTCTGCCAGAGAAATTACAAACGTCTCTCTCTCCAAACGTCAGCACCTACGATTCCGTCACAGCCTGAGGTGATAACCAGGCAAGGCCATGGAAGTTCCCTGCGGACACAGCTGCTCCTCAGGGATGTGGCACCCCTGTGTCCTCATGATGCCTGATGTCACTAATTTTTGGTGCACTGTCAGCTCTAATAACTCTGCCTGAAAGACAGCAATTTTCCCAGATAACCTGCTGAGATGCCAAATGCCTGGGAAATCCGGAGCAAATTCCATGGCTTCTGTCTGAACTGGCTGTAAGGTGTGCACAGTGTCCTGTGTGTGCCTTGGAAGTGACAAACTGCCTGCAAACGTGCCACAGGGCCGACTTCCAGGTGATTTCCAGGTGCACAAACTGCACCAGCCAGGAATGACCCCAGCTCTCAGAGCAGGACGTGCTAAAGAAAAGAAGCAGCAACAAAAATCTTATGAAAAGAGGGAAGTGGTCTGGAAGGACAACATCCAGAGCATCTCAGGAGGTGTTTGTCACCTTCTCTGTAGTTAGGAAATAGCCTCAGAAACTTAACTTGCCGGGTTAACACAGAGGGAAAGCAGTGGAGAGGAGTTTGGAAAGAAAGCCAGTTGTGGACAGGTGTGGAAGTTGCTTTCTTCATAAACAGCCCAGTTCAAAGAACAAGTGCAAACACAGGAGCCAAAAAAGGAAAAGCAATGGAGAAAGGCTTTAGGTCCCCCTTACAAACAGCAGTTTGCAGAGAAGATTGTCCATCTCACTGCAAAGGGCCACACCACGGATACCCTCCCTGAGCCCCACCAGGATCTGAGGTGCAGCCATCCAGGGAAATCAGCATCTAGCATGTAAGATGTACTATAAAAACAAATACTTGAGACCAAAAAGGGCGGATTTATAACACTGTAGACACTTTAAAAATATTCTGCAGCTTCCCTTAGGGAAGAAATTAAAAACTTCCAAATGAATGGTTCAGCCTTCATCTGTGTGGGTTCCCTTTTGTTGTCTCATGAGTAAGATCCCAAGGAAGAAGTGGGTGCCCTTTTCAGAGAGTTTTTCACGTACCAGCCTATTTTTCCACCTGTTAATTGATTTCCATCCCATCACTCACACAGTGATGTTCCAGCACCATCACAGCAGCCTTTTGGAATATTAAAGGCAATTCATGAAAGCAGCTCTGTCTCCTGATCGTGCACTTAATCATAGTTAATAATACTTAAATATAATGGAGCAGGCACTGCAGTAGGGCAGCAAACAAATGATTCCTGTGCTCTCCCACTCCACTTGGAGCACACTGACGGCTGTCCTGGGGAGCCTGGCTCACAGGCAGTCTGGATCAGCTTCAGCATGCAAGGAAAAGGCACGTGGAAACAGTCTGGTTGTTCCTCTTTCCCTTTGTCCTGTCTCCAGCCCAGTCCTTCAGGGCTTCCCCAACCAGAAGGAACCAGGAGAGCTCCCAGACTGAGCATGGAGTGGGGGAGAAGGTGCCAAGGGTCTGGAGATAACCTACTATGCAGAAAGAACCCCAAGCATGCCCTCCAGCAGCATTATTCCAGCCTCTAGGACCAGCTCGGTAATTCCTCGGAACGCAGGAAAATCTCCTTTTCCACATGCAAGAGGAGCCCACTGTCTCCCATCTCTGACCTGACTCAGGGAGCTCCCAGGAGCAAGATGGCCACTGTGGTGTCCACTTAGGGACACCCTCAGGGACAATGGGCAACTCCCCTAATACTTTTTCCTTCAAGCCCCTCTTTGCAAACCAGGCATGAGGTTTATTTGTGCCCAAAGGTGGTTTAAATTCAATGGAACTTGCAAGGCCCTCAGCCAGCAGAGCTGGAGTTGCTGAGAAAGTCCCTTAAAAATGCATCAACCCAGAGATCAAACATATTTCTGCCTCTTTATAAAGTGCTGATAAATCATGGGACAAACACAAAAAGAAATCCAGGACACTGAAGGCTTTTCCACACTACTCATGGCATGATCATCACGGAAGCATAAGTAGAACAAAGCCTCGTACCAGATAGTTTTGGCTTTTTTTGCACTAGATGAGCCACGGATGTCCTTTACAGCATGAGTTATAAAATACATGTAAACATTTGCCACTGTGTGGGGTTTTTTTAATGTCTCACTCCTGTCTTTCAGTGGGACTTTGATTGGACTCCTCAGCAAAAGCAATGAGAAAACCTTAATTAAAATTTTGCTGCTCCCTGGACATCTGTTCTAGAGTGTTATATAAAATACTACACATGGTTATAAATATACACTCATCTTTTACTTTAAACACATTAGTAATTGGGTTTTATAGGGCCACGGGGATTTATTAGGCACAGGACTGCAGCACTAGACGCACACATGCATGCACAGGGATGGAGACATGGATGTGTGCGTGGATGGGATCCTGGCATGTCCACAGAGCCCTGGGAAAGCTTTTTGCCAGCTCCCACATGAGCAGTGTGCGCTTTGCTTCTGGGGTTCCAGTCACACTCACCACTGCTCTGCCGCTGCTGCAAAGATGACTCCAATGTCCTGTGTACGAAGGGTATTTGGGGACAGCAATAACCCACAGTAGTTTCGGTCTTTTCTGGAGCTCTATAAATGGCTGTCTGCTCCAAGGCATGTGATTCCATGGAAAGCAGCTCCTCGGGATTTGTTGGTTACCTCAGCCAGTCAAAACCAGCAATGGAGAACTTTGCAGTCAGTGCTCCCACACTTAGAAACGATGCAAAGAAGGCTGTGAAGGCTCATCATTCCTTTATTCACCTGCTCTGGGTGATCCAACAGATGGGATTATGTCTTTTCCAGAACATTTTGAAAGACGTTGCGATGAGTTTAAAGATACATAATAAAAACCTGCCTAATAACGTGGCTGCCAGTACAGCCCTGAACCATTTCTGGACTAAGTCTCAGACTTTATGAAGCCTCTCCACGATCTCTGCACATCACGTGACGAACGCACTGCTAATTAAGAGCAGCTCATTCTTCCAGACCGCTCCCAGAGTGTTTCACTAATTACCAGCTCGGAAGTGCAGCAGCACAGGCCCCTGAGCAGCTCCCTCGGGAATGCTGCTCCCTCTCCAGCTCCTGCTCCGGAGGGGCAGCAAAGGACACAGCGTGTGGACAGTTCCTCTTTCCACAAGCCTGAGCACTCCCTGCCCTGAAGCTGAAGGTGATGAGTGCAGCAGTGTCGGGGCTCCCCCTCCCCCGCCATGGCGCAGCCCCGGGCGAGGGGCGCTGAGGGCGGCACGGGGTTTCCCAGCCCCTGCTCAGCCCCGCTCCCATTGGCTGCTCTGGGCTCCCTGCGCGGGAAGGGCCCTCGGGCCCGGGGCGGCCTCAGCTCCTCGGCACAGCCCGGCCGGGCGGCTGCGGGGAGAGACAGCTCTCACACAGCTCTCACACAGCTCACACACAGCTCAAACACAGCTCTGAAACAGCTCTCACACAGCTC